>NW_020189786.1:1865-33875 GCF_900000015.1 Plasmopara halstedii
TATTGAATTAGTTCAGTTGCGGCAGAGCCGCCAATATCTAAAACCATATGTTCTTCTAATTAATAAATTAATACCTCATTAATAAAGCAAAAACTGACTACTATAGTAATATGCATTACTACTGTCAATCCTGCCACGTGTTGGCTTGTTACGGTGTAGCCACACCATTGTGTGATTACACTGACTTGTCTAATACACACGTATGTACGGTCGACAAGAATGTGCGACCCGCCTTTTCATACATGGATACGTGTAACTTCATTACACTACCCAATTAAATCTGAAAATATCCCCAATTAGAATGTAACGGTCGCCTCATACTAGCTCGTGTGTCTGAGACAACTTTACGTTTTTCAAAAACAACTTTTAATATTCTCCGCTCTATTATCCTTGTGTCTACGACACGCAAAACACCCAGCCTGGCTGGTTTCGAGACCGCCCGCGGGCAAAACCCTTCTTCTTCTGCACGGGGTGAATCTCGGGACAGTACGTCCGCGTCTTCACGGAAAGCACATCCCAAGCTCACAGTAGCTGAGCGCGACCAACGCGCCCGAGGCGGCCGACGGATTTCCTCGAGGAGTTGGAGGAAGTTGACTACGAGTCGGATAAACCTTTTCCAGCATGGAATGACGAGGAACATGAAGTGCGCCAACGGCGCGACGTGAACCCAGGTCAAACCTTGCGGACACCATGTCCGTTTCTCAATTTTTCGGCTTCCAGGGGGAGTGGTGTTATTACTAATCGTCTCGACGAGGCACATGAGCAGCAATTGGCGGCTGCTCACAGAGCGGTTTTTCTGTGTTCGTATCCACGTTCGGACTTGGACCTTCGTGAGTAATACGGCTTTCGCTCGGCGGAATCCGCTACTGAAGCGAAAAGACGCGATCACTCGATCGTTAGGCGTCTACGTAGTCGGGCCCCGAGCCACTACACAAGCTGAGCTTGATCAGCGTAAAGCTCTGCGAGCTCGATTTTTGGTAACACAAGAGAACCCAGTCGATTGGTACCGCGCTCGACTTTGAGCTCAAAAAGGAGGTACTCCTGTTTCCGCAATGAGGGACATCACTTTGATGCTCGCTCCTAGCAAAACCGCTGCAGATGATGATGAACTCTCTGAGCGATGGATGCAACGACACCGGAAAGGTTTTGCTGTCTATCTTACAGCAAAGCCACAATAAAGTAGACGTGCGCATTGAGCTCCATCTTAGATTTAGATTTATTAAACACAAGGCGCAACGCTGACTTCCTGCGTACATGGGCGACATTTAGAACAAGCCATAACGCCCCCGCAAGCTCTAGGGTTTTTCGCACGGGTAATTCTACGACCACAGCAGCTCAGATGCATAGCTTGAGATCATTTCATGACCCTCAGAAGCGCCGTGCGCACGAAGCGTCTACGACGGCTAGATAGTCTTGCCGAAACGGCACCTCAAACTCCTACGAGCTCTCAGTGTTTGGGTATACCCACCACTTCACAAGTAATTTTTTTTACCCGGTCAACGACGTCGGCCCACATGGCGCTCCACGTGATAATGGACGCCACCATTCTCGTCAAAAAGAGTCGGTGGCAGGCGATGACAACATAGCCGATCGCCGTCCGGTGGCTCGCGACGCTCTTCGAGCGTTGAAGGACAAAAAATGCCGTCATCGGACTTCTGCCGAGCATATCTCCGAGGTCGCCTACCGCTGTGCGGAAGATCTCGAACACCTGGATCATGCATCGACTGCTTTGCGCTGATGATTGTCGTGCTCTGTCGGAGCGGCTCGTATCCGTCGAGCATGCGAATTTGTCTTTTTGTGCGACGGTGGAATGCCTTGCGCCGTTGGAAACGGAAGTTGTTGCACTCCGTGATCAGAACCAGTTGCTGGCTCAACTTTTTGTTGGCCGACCGCCTTTGGGTGGCGCCCCGGCGCTAACGCCTTCGCGTTCACTTGCGCCGGATCCCGGTACGGCTTAAGCTAACCCACATAAAACACCGGGTGAGTGCGTATCTTTCTCGGAAGATTCAGCTTATGTGCTAGGGCTCGCTTGGCCACGACCTTACAAGGTCCAATAAACCGTGGACGGAGCTTTGTTTTAGACAGCGAAATGTGCATGAGTAGGAAGGTTTTGAGCGTTTAATTAAACCAGTTCTCTGACCTCAGAGTTTTGCACATTTCTTTGCTTCTTCCATCAGCATACTCTTTTTGCTTATCTTGGCTTTCAGCTATCGCATCGCAAAAGCGTCATCGGGGCACTCAGTCTCGAAGGCAGGAAGTCGTCGACATCTTTACACACGGTGAGGGGGCTGACATCAGCTAGTTGTCTGGCTTTTCCTCCCCACTAAGCCCTGATCCATGGAATGGCGGTGTAAGCGAGACGCGCGGATTAACAAATTTGATCACATAGAACGGCATGTAGCCGGTGGATGAATGCACTGCATTGTTCAGAGCAAGCTCTACGAGTGATAACATAGCGCTCCAGCGCTTTAGCGTCTCAAAACAGACGCTGCGATGAACGTCTTCAACGGCGATTCAGGCGCTCAGTGTGACCATCGATCGGTGAATATTCCGCTGATGACATAGTCAACTTGATGCACAGCTCCCTGAAGATTGTCGACCAAACTTTCTCAGTGAAGAGCGGGTTTCTATCGAAGGAATTGACTCCGGGAGTCCATGCTGTCGAAAGACATGGTCTATAAACAGCGTCGCTGTACCCACACCGTCGGTGGTGTCCGGCACTGCCGCAAAATTAGCCATCTTGCACAAATGGTCCACAAAGACCACTACACCCGTGTTGCCCGCCGAGACCTTCGGCAGACCAAACTCAAAATCTAAAATCATGGCCAACACCCGGAGGGTTCCGGCAAACCGGCCAGCGGCGCCGCCGCATTCGGAGAGAGTTTCTCCCTTCGACACGTCTCGCACGCGCGCACATAGGTGCTCATCCATTTGTACAGCTTGGGTCACCAGTAGTGGCAACTTACAGGGCTGTAGGTCTTCACACGACCAAGCTGACCACTAACTGGGGTGCCGTGGGCCTCATAGAATAAACGGTATTTTATCCTCATCGTGAGGAACCACAAATCGTGACGTATCCGTTGATTCGGTGCTATGATAAGCAATCCATCATTCAATGAATATCGGTGCAACCATGCACGAAGTCGCTAGAACTTCTTGTCCGAGTTTCTAAGCCCCTTGCTCCCGAGAGCCCGTGGCAGCATTACGCACATATCATCACTCGCGTACGCGGCGCGGCTAAAATACGTCACTGACTACGTCACCGTCGTGACATGAGCATGCTAATAATTTGGTCGATGTGACAACGCTTCAGCCAAAGCATTCTGATTATCTGGCTTATACTTCACCTCGAAGATATATTCGACAAAGAAGCTGAGCCACCTGACCATCCTCTGCGAGAGGTTTGGTTACTGAGTTGCGGTGCACAGTGACGCACGATCTGTGTAGATCATAAACAGCTTATAGCGGAGCAGGTGCACCCTGAACTTGACAAGTGCATACTTCATCGCAAGCAGTTGCTTGTCGTGGACTGGATAATTCCTTTCTGCTGCCTTGAGCGGGCGAGATTGGAACACGATCACCCGATCTCGCCCCTCGGCGTCTGCTTGCAGCAGTGCACAGCCGATGGTAAAGTCCGAAGCATCGCAGACGACACTAGAAGGACGATCGGGGTCTGACAACGCCAGTATTGCTGCATGAAGGAGTTTTTTTTTCTAAAACTGTCAAAGGCCTCCCGAAGCTCGGTGTCCCAACACCATTCCGCAACCTAATTAAGGATGTTCGACAATGGCTGTGTCATTTCCGCATAATTTGCGCTATACTTGTGCAAGAAGCTGGCGAGGGCGAACTACTTGCGCTAGTCCTTTTATTTCCTTGGAACTGGTCAGTACACAATGGCCTTAATCTTAGCGGGATCAGCTCGAAGGCCACGCTTGCCGATAAAGCACCCTAAAGAAGGGAGTTTTTCGGCGCCAAAGATACACTTGTCTGCATTAGCATACAACATATTTGTGCGCATGCACTCGATTACCACTTTTAAATGGACGATGTGATACTCTTCATCCGTCCTCCCGTGCCCCGCACGATTGTGGACGAAGATGTTATCGAAGTATATCTGCGTATATGCCCGAAAGGGCCTAAACAATTGCGTCACAAACCGATTTTATGTTGCTGGTGCATAGACAGCTCTTGGGGCATCGCCAGCCACTCCCAGAGCATCCCGCTCGGAGTATTATATCCCTGTCAGCGGATCACATGCTCTCATGAGCAATTGGTAACAACCATTGACCAAGCCGAGTGCGCTGTACTTTGTACAGCGAGCCATATTGTTCTGGAGAACATCGTTTCTAAGAATCGGCGTTTGTGTCGGAATGGTGGCAGCGTTTATTTTATTGTGTGCGTGTAGGATACGCCACTACCGTTCGGCTTCCGGACACAAAAGGTGGGAGACTTGCTCTCACGTACCATTCCTGCCAAAGGCGTCAAAGAGGTCGGACAGCTCCTTGGGCAGGGGCCATTGGCGAGTTACACAGGATTTGGTTCCCGAGCTAGGTCAATCTCACGACGCACAAAGCTCGGTCCGGAGGTAGAATCGTACAGCTGGTCTTTGGAGACGACGTCTTGACATTCATTTACCAAAGAATTAATGGGATCCGAAGAATTCTTCAGGATTGATGACCCACTCTGTGCGTTTAGCACCTTTTTAGTGTCCTCCAGGACATCTTCATCCAGAAGCGATGACAAATTAATCTCCTCATTCGGTATAACAATGATCACCTCGGCTGATTTGATTGCCTACAAGGCATTGCTAAGCTCTTCGGAGGGCATCTCGTCCAGTTCAAGCCGAACATCCACCGCGAGAACAACCTCGAGGGTGACGTCACCGTCTTCCTCTCCCGACATACTGATAACGACGGTATATAGCTGTGCGCTATCGTCAACGCTAGACACACCTTTAGTCAGGGTCGACGGATTGCGTCTTGTAGATACGACTTCGTAGTCCTATCTCTGTAGAGGGAGTATGTCTCGTCGAGACCAATGGGAAAACACACTTCGCATCGTCCAGTGTCCTCACTCCCTGCTCCATCCGAAACATGATGTTATCTACAACATCCGACGAAGGGTTTCAATTTCCGCAGTCTTCGTCCAGTGGATAATGTGCCACTCCACCCGTATCATTGGGGCCTCGCCCTTAATGCCTCGGACCTCGTCCGACTATGCCATTCTTGGCATGCAGCAAATGCTTTGTAACGTGAACAGTGCTCAGTGGATTTCGTGCCAATCCACGTGTATCACAAGGGCCTTTCCCTTGATGCCTCGGGCCCTTGGCCGACCATGCCCCTCTTGAAACACAGCGACTGTTCCGATACTTGAGCAGTGCTCAGTAGGTTACGTATCATTTCACGTTCAGCCCGCGAGCCCGGCTCTAGACTCTTGTCGAAAACACATTTGGTGTTCGACAACTCGGATACTCTGATATCCAGCACATTGACCGTCCTGGTCCAGTGCCCGCACCAATAGCGCTTCTACTTCCTAGCAGCGGTGGGTTCATGGCTCACCAGAGCTCCACTAGGAGATGTGCGCGTGGCGACCAATGTCCTCACCTCCAATAAATCCATGGCTCATGGTGCCCCAACCATGACATACCAAGAATTAGGTCATATCTTGCATTCAATTCCAAGACTGGACAGCGATCCGCGCAATCAAAGTCATGGAAGTTGACACCGAGGTCCACAGGGACCCTCTGCGCAGTGGCACAAATTCCCCTCGCTATGCGAACAGTGACGGCGTCACTCAGCCGCGCATCCAGCTCCTCCACATACAGCTGATTTTCTTCGATCGTGGAGCGTCGCGCATATTTGCCCGACGCCCCGGAATCGATAAATATTTTCCATGGCATCATAAACCTTTCAAGGCTGCTTTTGCGACCAGCAAGCTTAGCTTGCACACACGTTCTGTGTTCAGGAGCACGAAGCTCTTCGGTCTGGGCCCTGCTGTCCTCTACCTCTTTGAGGCGCAACAGAACACAGTTCACCCCCCGTAGGTTGCCCCGCGCCTTTTGGATTTGTTCGTTTCCTCGCGTCAAACTAGACAGGTTAGAAGGGGGACGTCGGCTCGACGAACCTTTACGCGCCGTGTGCAGGGGAAAACCCGTCCGAAGGTGACAGGTGTCTCCACAGACAAAACACCTAAGCAGCTCGGAACTTATCCTCTTCTTTCTCCTCTTTCTCAGCATAGCTGACATCAATTGACCAAGGCCCGCTCGACGAGATCGGAGTGCGTGCATTCCAACCAAGTCGTGTCGATTTAAAGTTGCATTCGGCATTCAATACCACGTTCACTGCTTCTTTAAAAAAAGACGAATGCAGACGGAAGACTTCCATTCTGGCCACGCCAGTGCGGTGAAAAACGCAGCTTGAACCGAAGCGCCGCACGTTAGTACCCAGTCTCGTGCTCGGTCCCCGAGCTTGAAGATAGCTAGCACCACGAGCTATTGCTCGTTTTGGAGCATAGCAGATGCCATAGCCATCTCGGTCTCTCACAGCCAGAGCAGGAGAATTTCTCCTTCCTCATTCTTGAAGGTCCTAACGATTAACATGAGCGCCTGGGTCGAAAAAATCATCCGTCGTTGACGGTGACGTCATAGACGCAGTCGAAACTGAGAGCTTCTGTTGTATGTGCTCTAAAAGAGCATTTTTATAACTTGAAACAACTCAAGGCGCGCGCTTATGGCCTCGGGTCCTTGCGCAGCGAGTTGCTACACGTCCTCACGGCCCAGCAGGGACATCAGCTTATTAAGCCCGTCCTGCATACCCCGGGGCGAACAAGAACATTCCTCCATCCTCACAAAGGATCAGTCGTAACGACGCAGGCGTAAATTGACTACGAGTGCTACCAAGTGCAGCGAGGCTCGTAGCTTTTTGCTGAGAGAATGCTAAGCAAAGTCACCGACCTTACGTTCTTTCCAAGTCTCAGTCGAGTGTAGCGGATTGCGATCCGCTACCTCCACGTACTAAAAATCTAAATCAAGGCAAACGAACATTCCTGTTTAAAAGTGAAACTGAATTTAATTGTTTAATTGCGGTAGAGCCGCCAACATATAAAACCTTTGATTTTTCTTTTGATCAACACCTAATTGATATTGCAAAATCTTATTAGTATAGTAATATGCATTACTACTGGCAGTCCTGCCACGTGGTGGCTTCTTGTTACAGTGTAGCCACAACACTGTGTGATTACACTAACTTGTATAATACACACCTATGTACGATCGCACAATCTTGTGCAACCCGCCCTATTATACAAGGGTACGGGTAACCCTGTTACACATATGGCTTGACAAAATGACACGGCCATTGCGGCTGACGCCATGCAAATAATTCACGGTAGGTGTTGTGCGATAAATAGGACACAATGACTCTTCGAGGCCCTACACATACCTGCGCTCTTAGCAAAACTCAAACGCTTAAGCTGTTCTGTCTGAAGGAATCTCTTCGAGCATCAGACGTATATGATCCTCCGCCTCGTCTCTGGCTAAGTTGCGCATCCGTTCCCTTTTTCTAATGCTGAGACCATGACGAAATCCCGCCGTGGAACATATAACGAAGTTCGTCTCGCTCTTAATTTATTGGACCTGGCTCGGCAGCAGGGTTTGCTCGCCTATTAGCGCACGTGTCGTGGCTACTTTCGATTCAGTAACATCAGACCTGACCACCCTAAACGACATCGGGGCCATGAATTTGTCTGAAATGTTTGCTGCGTCGTGGCGGAGTTTCAAGTCACCTACCTCTGTGGGTCTTTACCCCAATCGGAGAGTAAACATGCGCTTGATGATTGTTTTGAGATCACTTCCTAACTCCTTCTTGAACTCATTGATTCCCACGTCTCATAGAGCACTTCCCGAATCCTTCCAATCTACATGACTTACACTGAAAGAGGACTGCAACTATGGTACTTGGATTTGGCAAAAAAATGCAAAATAGTAAGTGACTCGATCACAACAATGCGTGAGAAGAGATCATCGTATAACTTGTTACTTAGTCCTAAACCGAATACAGTCGAACAGAAATCGGATAAGACGGTCACTTAATGTTTGAGTTTAGAGTATAAAACGCGACGTTCTAGTCAAGACAGTAGTCTCAGCCTCCTCAGGTTCGTGCGATGAATAGTTTTGCTTTCATGGTAGTCCAGATTCCAGCCAGGTTTGAACCTGAAACAAGTTTGGAGTCCAGCCAGGTTTGAACTTGAAACAAGTTCGGGTCTACTTGCAAGTGAAAGAGCGATGCGACAAACGATTCTGGTTACAACTCTGGTGAGATAGAGGTAGTGGGTGTGTCAAGTCGTAAGCATCAACGACACCAGGGCCATTTTGCTAAATTCGTACCTTAATCTACAATGAGCTCTCGGGATTCTCCAGATACCTAGGTGAACGCGCTAGTCTATCTCGTTCCACATGAAATCTGGTTCTACGGTGCTCATCGAGCAGATCTGATGAGTCGAAGCACCCAAAAATAGTTTGCCAAATTCTGCTGGAGGCGCAGGTCTCAGACTAAAACGCTAACCACCGACAAAACTTGCTGGTAAAAATGTCGGTGACAGCAATGATACGAGCAAATTTGCTGAAAAGGCACACAAAGTGGTATAAGCGGACGCAATTCATGGGCGTCCAAAGTAATGTCATGCTACTGGGCTACCGACACTGAGATTGCAAACTGGGCAAGGACGAAGACGTATGCGGCAGAGGTCTTACTTACCATTTGACACGTTTCACAGTTGCTAACATAAATGCTTACCCAATCATACATCGTATGCCACCGATAATAATAAAAAGCGTTGTTGAATTGTTCGTCTTTCTTGTCTGAAAAAAAACTATGACTCTCGTCGAAAAAATGATAGTTTGTGCCGCATAAATATACTTGAAATCGTGGGGTGCCATGTGGCTAGCGTGTCTGTGCTGCGATGCGTTTTGCCATGGGAGAAAAAATGCAACGGGGAGATCGAAGTCATCGCACAGATATTCCGAGTTCAGTTTTATTGAGACACCGATGGAGCTAGTGCACGCTACCTAACAGAGAGTATCTCAAGAACCAGGTACCTCCTGTGCGTAGTATTCAATGATAACACGTGAATATTAGAATTGGATTAACTGATACTGCATTTGCTCTACTTTCTGTCATAATGTACGTTATGCATCGCACAGCGCGAGACTGACAGTCCCTTTGTCCAACATGTCTTTCTTTTTAAAAGTCCCATCGCCTTCATCACAATTGAATTTTATTGTGGACATTCACCTTGATACTTTGGTATTTTTTTAAGTCCAAGACCACTGGTGTTTTTGTATCATATAGAATCGCACCATCCCACTTATAATGAATGCAAGCTCTTTTTTAATTACAATCACTTTCTTTTGATAAATGCTCAAAATCGAGGGCTCTATGAGCACAGATTGTGCTGTGATCTGTCTTTTATTGTTGAGCTTAACAGTGTGAGCGTAAAAACATCTTCCATTCTTGCGCTTGTGTATGACCCAACAGTTTCTCGACAAAAGATCAGCCCCGGTGGCCGACGACCTATGAGCCAGATTCAGTGAGGCAGTCGATCTCAACTGAAACGGTCACATTGACTGTATGAGCTTCTACCAGCATCTCAACCTTCTCCAAGAGCCGTCTGAGATCACTGTTCCCCATTCACGAGAACCTACTCAAGGGTGAAGCAATTTTAAAGATCGGCCACGAGTTGCGCATTTTATTCCCACTCCTCACTGCAATTAATGTTAATACATGCGACGGCGGAGCTCACGACGAGCTCGAACACGTATCAGTACGCTGGATTGGCTCTGCAAGGATTTATTGCACTATTGAAAGTGATGTCTGGTAAAGTAGCTTCAGACCAAACCACGTCATGATTAGCAATTTTATCTATCAGAAATTGCGCGCTGCGCCGTTGCGGGGCCTATACTGGTCTTGCACTCAAATCGAGACTGGAAAACGTTTGAGAAATCGGATTGAGATGGCTTTTCGACCTTTGATAGCACCAAAATACAGAAGCACTGCCTGTGCAAAGGCAACAGTCGTTGGGAAAATCTTCACGCTCTTTACGCAACGTACACCTAGTAGTGCGCGCTCGCACAGCTTCCAAAGGGCATCTTATTTAATCTGCACCATAAGGGAATAAGACTCGTCGAGTCGCCTGTTAAATGATTTTGCAAGCAGCTACAGTGAATCAGAAGCTCAATTAGAGCATCGTTTAATGTTCGACTTCATGAAGTTCAAAGCACAGTGTATTTTGCCATGTGAACTCTTATTAACGTTAGTATTTCTTATATTCGTGTTTATCTTTATGAGCCTGCTTATACAGTTTTATATCTAATTTTGTAAAAAAGATGGGTTCCACTTATCAGCGGGAAGCGCGTTGTGCTGTGCGACCTTACCTCATCCTTCTGGAAAGAGAATGCGCCAAGTCATGAGCGGAGCCTGCACCAGAGCAATCTTGCCGTAGTAAAACGCAAAGCTTCATGGTTTCTCGGTGGAAGGATATTCTTCCCGCTTCGCCAATCATTAAATACGGCTCTAAAGATTGTGCCAACTCACCATCCTCTTCATGCAACGTAAACCGTCTTTTACTCAACAAGCGGAGCCAATAGAGAGCAATACTCCCGGTGTAAGGGTATTCCTCCCGCTCGCCAACCATTAAGTATGTCTCTAATAAATGTGCCAGCTCACTATCCTCTCCATGCAAACGTGAAACATCCTTTACTGAACTTGCTCCCGTGGTTGGAACTTTTTGACCTTTTTGAATCATGGCGGTACGTTGACTCTGTCTCATAGTCTTGAGGGGCGGCAGAAACCGACGCGAGACATGTGATCTTTGAACGGTGCAATCGTATTGGTCGGCTTAGAATATGCTATGTGGTTCGAAATCAAATTGCTCCTCTAGAGGATAGCGTAGCTCGGTCGAAGAGGTTACCTGAAGAAGCTTCTTCATTTCCGATAAAAATGAGGACATGGCTTGACAAGCTCACGCGAAACACAGGGTTTGTTTGCATATGCTCTGTGATATTGAATGTATAGCTTAATCGACCGTAAGCAGTCCAGTGAAGCTAGACAGCAACTGAGTTTGATAGACGGCAGACACTGCATAATGTGGAAGGCTGCCCGCATTTGATAAAAATTGATCTCCAAATAATTCATTTTGGCCCTCTGCTTCGGCATAACATCCTGTCCGACAGCCAAAACATCGCCATCTGGGTCCATTACGCTTTCTCCCATGAATAAAACATAGTTTTGTTACGAAGTGTATACAGGCAGAATCAACAAATTAAAGTCCACTTCCCCACTAAGACCCGAACAAATTTGTAGTCGGTCACAGGGACAAGGGGGTTAACGGGTTTATCAAAACAATTAGAAAATGCTAAGCATTTTTGAAGGCGTTATTAAATCTAATGCAAATTCAACGAGCGGGAGCATTTCGATACAGAAATTCGGTAAGGCTCCGCGCAAGTGCTTTGATCCCCCACTTCGTGATTAAGGCATTTCGTCTGATCTCGGAAGCGCGGATATAGATGTATAACATTTGGTGAGCTGTTGTGAGAAAAAAACTTTGGTATGAAGATGCTTGGCTGTATCTTTACTAATAACGGTGTCGCCGATAACAGCAAGATAAAGCATTTTACTCATTCAATCCACAAAAACCACGATGCCTTTACTTCTAGGGATGCATTTCTAGAAAATAAAACCGAAGTCGCTGCCGATTAACTGCCAACGTTCTTCTGAGGGACGAAGAGCGTGGACACATGCGGAAAAAGTTCAGACACCATACACGTTTCGCACGTGAGTTCCTACCCATCAATCCATATAGAGACACCAGGGCCTAGCAGTTGTCGTATGTATTTTCTCAACTGAGGTGGCCATTCAAGGAAATACGTGTAACTCGTACAATAAATATGCTGAGCTTGTAGTACTCGTTTTTTGAGATACCACGACATGGGGTAGCGAGAGGGTCAATGCTGTAATACAGCAGTCCTTGGGACAAAAAAGCGGTGCAATCATACAACTAATTAGGCGGCTTCTTAGTGTTTCTCAAAGCTTTAAGGGACGCGACAGACGCCACTTCTAAAACGAACGATGTGCGTTCCGCATCATCAATGCGCTTCATCACCATCGTGCCATGCGGTAGATCATAGTTAGGGCAGCGCAAGAGCGAAAACACCACTATATCTGGTTTGTAACTTACCTTGAACAAGTAAATGAAACCTTATCATCATTCTCTGTGAGAGATGATGTTACGACTTTGCTGTACGCAAGGTTGTAGATCTGAGCTCGCAAATGGATAAAGGCCAAGCATATATATTCTTGAATTTGACAGGAGCATAATACAAAGCTAGATTCTCTAAGTCATGGAATAGACAGGTCCTCTTAGTAGCATTTACCGTCGACGCTCGACTAAAGTGGCAAATTCATGCCTATTCGCATCTTTGTGTGATGCACAAACTGTGTGATAGGCTGAAGATTTATTTGCAGTCCTAGACCTCTTTTTCGCTGCTGCACTCTAGCACTCGTTTTCAGTGCATTTGTGAGAAGCCCTGTTAGTTTGTGCTGTACATGTGCAAGTAGTTGGTCAGGTAAAACAACTTTTTGAAGTCCCTTTGGGAAAAATGGCGACGATCAGTCTACAATAAACTGATTTTAATACAGTCTGAAAGTGTTGGCACCAAAGACACCGTTGTCTATATAGGCAAGCGTTTGATATATGCAATGCTCTCAAACACTGCGGCATCCTAGTGTGAGGAGAAGATCCGTGCTAGGTGTAACCGTGCAGTAGCGTTGGAGCTATTGTCGCGAAAGCTTATTTCGGTAAGCGTGCTTTACAAAACTATGGTTTAAGATACGTCAAGATAGGACTGTCCGTAGTGCAATGCGGTGTATACAATTATGTCGCCAGGCGGTTGCTGCCGCCATTACATTAAACAGTCATTCGTGTTTGATGACTCCCTTTTACAGCATCCCGCTCGGTGAACATATCGCGCCCGCAATCTCTCAAAAGCAATTAATAACCAGGTCAACCCCGTCAAGGTGCAGGTCAAATTCTTGTATACGAACTATGAGTGCCATAAGCACCTGGCCAGAATGGAAAGCGCGAATTATATGATGACATTTACAAAATACGTGTGCATACGTGATGGTGATGATAAACTATCTCGTTTTAATCACATGCATGCTCGTAATCCATACATGAGATAATAGGGAATGGCATGGCTTGGCGGTCCCTTTAGTAACAGCTATTGAATCGCTACGGGTTCGTTTCCAGTGTGTCCAAGGAAATTAACACTAGTTGTGCTGACTTAGACATGCCGAGGTATGAATAGTCTATAGACACAACAAAAGGGTAGCGTACCTGCGCACAAATTGAGAATTCGCGAGGTGGTTGGTAGATTCTACCCAGGAAAACCCACTCATATCAATAGGAATGGAGCGCTGAAATTAAGTCCATGCATGCGTGGCTGTACCAATTTCCTTGGTGCGCCACGTGTTTCCAAACTTTAGGATGCCCAAGATCAATCTAATTGTACACAAACTTGTTTAGGTACTTATCGTTCTGTCATTGCATGTACCACCAAAACCGTGTTGTTTTCATCGCTCTCTCTAAAAAACATCTGTTACGATCTCTCAATACAGATGCCGACCATGAGGTGGTAGAGACGTCTATACATCCTGTGATCAATTAGCCTAGTTCCGCTCAGAGAAGGAAACCTTGGGTAAAAGCAATTATTCTGGTCGAAAGAATGCTGTGCTCGGTCACCGATAAAGAAATTTAAGGGTCATTCACGCAGAACACGACTGCTGACAAAGGTGTTTAAGACACTTTTTGTGTTGGTAGCATAGTTCCACACAAGTATCCAAGCCAAAAGTATGCGACGACAGGTCACCCAAACAAGTAGCTTGCTGTTTGCACTCTCTGTGTCACACCTTGTGTACCGCAACTCTGAAATTGGAGAACACAGGACGTGACTATAACAGATTGCGTCAAACTCGAATAAATAAACTTTATGAACGTCATCGTGGTTCTGACTTCTCGGATGCCCAAATACAACCAACATTAAAAGAGATATCGAACCTCGAAAGAGTTTACTTTACGGTTCAAGTCTATCCAAAGGCCGGTGTCAATTTCTCGAAAGCAACATCACTTTTGAAGACTTGAACAGTGTCCTCCGTTTGGATATAGTTAAGGCTTACAAACGCAGCAAAAGACGGGCCTGCGTGCTCAAGTTTTCAAAAGATCCAAAAGATGAAAAGAATACAGACGTGGTGTGGTGTCAGCTTAATTCGCACCGGGTAGGAGATCTGGGTGTGACCCGAGGCAATGAAAGAGACACTTGACCTAAATAGTGCCACTGATCGTCACAGCAACATATTGCATGTTCAGATACACGATGAAGAGTGCACAATAATTTTTGCAGAAATTCGCATGAACTGCAACACAAGCCGCTAAGCTGTAGGTTGACCTCCTTTAAACTAATGCTTCTTGTTTGATGGACCGATGATAAGGAGGACAGCGTAGTCAACTAGCCACTTGTCCCGGTTGGCCATAGTTTCAACAGTCATTGCACTCTTTATTAAAAATATCGAAATAGAAGTGATAAAAGAATGGCTTTACACGAAGAAACAGAACGAGAGAGTTCATAGAAAAACATTTGAAATCGCTTCACTGCGCAACTTTTCTCGTTTATTCCTTCTGTTCATTCGAATGTTGACATAGGCACTAGAATATTCAACGCCCTTGGTGCCTCATTGTTAAATGTGATATACACGATCTATCTATTGGAGTCAAAATGTTCCAGGTTGTGAGTTTTTGTTTCGTAACACGTTGCAGAGCCACATATATTGATGGTGACCTGATAATTAAAAGCAAACCAGCTATTGCAATCTTAACAATCGTTGTGCTAGAAATGGTAATCTACATCACTTTCTGGACTATATTGTCACGTTGTTGTCGCGGCTTTTCAGGACATCTGTTGTTGTTATTTGAATTCACATTAGCTCCAGAAATTTTAGCGCTCCTAGGGTGTGCCTCCGAATTATTGCTGAAATTCAGCTAGAGTCAATGTCGTTTAGTTCCTTGCAGACCTTCTTGATCATCGCCACTTCCAACGCCTTCATAACACGCTTTCTATTTGACTGCAATATGATTTCCATGGGGTGCTAAAAGTTGTCGCCATATGACACTGGATTCACTGCATCACAACAATTTCTTGACTTTTTACTGAGCTTGTTCATGTCTGCGTGCTCTTTGATATCGAGTCAAGTATATATCGAAGAGTAACCGCAGGCATGTGTGTACATTGAAATATCACGTTGATGAAAGTAATTCCTGTCATTTCGACCAACAGTGTAGTAACTCACTGACGGATGAAATGAAGTTGTGCAGCGCAATTTAGCGGTAGTCGCCCGCGCTTATCTCCATCGAGACATCTTGATCCACGTACCGTCGTATGCAGTTAATAAGCGAAATTATTCAAAACATTGTAGCACAAGGTAACCACCGCTCTATGAAAGGACAGACTTGCATGCACTTGTACTCGAAGATTGATAATACGTGGTATAATCTCCACCTTTTCCAATCTTGTTCACTTCCCTAATATGTGTAATTGATTCGCATAACACTCGTAACAGCGATGACACTACCATCATCCAATTACGGTGCATTTTGAAGAGTGTACCCTACTTCCTCGTCTTGATGTCTTTTAAAATCTTTATCGTGCTCTAAGAGATCTATGCACCTGATCAAGTCGTAACATTAGTCCAGAGACTATGCTCTCTTGCTGGTAGTATCATGTACGTTTATTTATGAAGCTGCATCTAATAAAGTTGACAATAATGGATAATCATACAGCTCTGATGTCCAAGTAATGTGGGATATTATAAATACTACAACCATTAAATATATTATTCATATTTTATACTGTATTCTTTTCCATAACCTTTAGTTTAAATAGATTTCTTAAATAGATGAGATGTCGCTGATCAATAATACCAGAATTCTGGACGCTAGACAAACTCTGGACCTTCAGCTTCTGCAATGTCTTTGTGTCAAGCTCAGTAAGTGACGCATATGAAAATCTTGATTTCTCTTCGACGTCATCTCTCCGACGTATCATTACTTTCTTTGATTTCGCATGGTGTCTAGCCCTGCTTGAAAGAGGAGCTAGAAGCGCACCAGTTAAGACAACATGAAGGGTCGATATTGCGAATAGTATGCGACCTGCACGCATTGCTGAGATGTAAGCGCAAATATTGTGAAATGATAAGTCACTCGAGCGCTTTGATGCAAATTGAAATATGGGGCGATTGGGGTCCAGTTGAAGCGATGATACGTCCTGATTGTGTACATCTATAGCGAAAGGTGTGTATTTCAACTCGATTACATTGTGCACGCCTCTACTGGTCCATGGCATAAATCGGCCACGAGAAATTTACTGTAACAAGTATTGCTAAAGTAACACGGCGAAATGATGACAGCTGGAAAGACTGTCTGCTAGTTTCAGATGAGCCCAGCATCAATTCGACATGGCTAAAGTCGAATTTGATAAAGCATTCATCATCTAGCTTTCACTATCAGATTTTAATCCTTTTTAAACAATACTTTTGACTACTTTAACGATTGCTATCTATCGACTGTAGATATTAAAGAATCACAAGAACAGATGCCAAGTGACCATGAACTAATTGCACCCTCATCTACCCAAACTATGTTTCTACCTTATGATCTCTAAGATTGCCATCAAAGATTCCTTGTCATAAGATGCAGTCGCGACTCGACGATATTTCAAAACAGAATCTTTTATTTTATTACACTTAACAACTTTACGACTGACAAATTGCAAAATAATCTTAAAATTATGCTTTGAAAGTCAAGATGAAAACTGTCACACACAATAAATAGCCTAAAAAGACAACAAAGTCTCGCACTGGAGAATACGCGATTTTTTCAATTCCGTAGTGTTTCGTATCGTCTACAGCTGTGCCGGGGTTGCTCACGTCGTCATTTGAAAAAAATTAAGCCCCGGCTTTGCTTGTAAAGGTAACGATATATAAACAGCCTTTCCTCTAAGTGCTCGAATGACAATATGAGCATCGTAATAAATCTGCAATTTCATTTTGCAAGAACGACTTTTACTTGCCTCTATACCGAAAATGCTACTACTTGTCTCTATACCAAAAATGTTTATAAATTATTGCACTCAAAAGAATGCTTAATTGAGTGTAAAATTGCGATAAATATTTAGGTCCTATCCTATTAATTTGTCATTTGTCATATATATATATTTTATTTTTCGTTCCATCAAATGAAAAATAAAACAGTAATAAATATATTTCATCCTTTACTGAATAACACACTGAGTTGAGCCAAACACACGTTCTTCAGCATCAACTTCAGGTCGCAAACGTCGTGCTTCTGCCAATAATAAATTCGCTCGTCGTCGACGACGCCACCAAAGTTGAAGAAGTACAACAGCCTTGTGATCAATTCGTTCTTGCTCTTCTAATGGTACAGATCCAGGACCATAGACAGTCAAAAGGCCAACTCCACTTTGGTCAAATTCACGTGGTTTTCGCACAATTACTTTTGTCATTGTCCGTTCTTCAGCTGCATCAAATGCATCTACTTCTTCAATCACAGCTCGTTGAAATGCAACAAGATCTTCTTCAAAAGCTTTACGTCGACTTTCCGGTACAAATGGAGTGACAATCGCTGCAAAGATTCCTGTTGCTCCTGCTACAATTTCATAGCTCGCACTAATTGTGTTCATGGCCAACGAACGAACACCAAGATACGCGCCACTAATGAGTTCTAATGGACTACCGGATGCCAATCCACGTGCAGGTAATCGTACAAGTTCAACAATTCCATGACCTAAACGGTAAACAATTCGAAACGGGTTCGCGTATACAGACACGGTATGCAAACCACGAAGCACGAGAATTACAGCTTGTTGCGAGTATCGTCGCATGACTTTTTGCACGACACTACTCTGCGGTTCGTACAAATGCGTGAACGAAAGTTTTGTCAAGTACAATCGAAAATCTTTGACATTCGACTCGGGTAAATACACCGCCAGTCGTCGACCGGATGGACCTAGTGTTTTAATGTGTCGTCCACCGTTTAATTCCATACTAAACTTAATCCGAATCGCTTCAATCGACAACTCTTCAATGTATACGCCACTGGCGTCCGTGACCGTTGCGCTAGCCGTGCCAACACCACTTCGCTCATCTACGCCTGGTGCGGGTACGAGTGCTCGACTATTCATTCCAGTAGCATAATCAAATTGTGTGTTGACAATCTCTTCAAATGAATGGTGTGTTGTCAATCCTTCTAACCCTTGAAATACGCTGATAAGATTGACGACAAACTTTTCGTCCGTTGATACTTCGAGCTCTTGCATAATGAGTTCAATTAACTCGTAGTGCGTAAAGTCCCCGGCATGACAGCTCGAATTCCAAAGCATTCGAAACTGAATGACGCTTAAGCTATTCGTATCCAGTTCTTCAAAAATACCACGGTACCGATAGTTCACAAAACTCCGCCAGCGATCCCGTAAGCGCACAGACACACCTTCTTTCACTTGATGTACTTTTGGACCTAATACTACTTCGCACTCCATTTGATTATCCATTTGCAAATTCCCTAGTGAAAAGACCACTTCACTACTGCCACCAGCACAAGAGTAGAGCAATCCAAGGCGTTGCATGGACAAATAGGCCACTTCGACTAGACTGGAGTTAGCATTGTGCAAAAATGATAATCCAATACTTGGAATGATCAAACTCATGTTGTAAATGCCAGTCACTTGCTCATGTTCTCGTACAAATGTGCGAAATTTGAGCGCCACTAAAACCTCACCGACAACATCGCCGCTCTCTGGGTCTCGCATTTCCCACCAATGACCTTCCACGCGTCCAAGAGATCGACGCGCTTGTTCTGCCGTGTTGTACGACAGTGCAATTGATCGTTTCGCACCTACACCCATGCGAGTCCACGCTTTCTTTGGAATTTTGATCTCAACAGTGCCCGTTGCGCCGAGTTCCGTGTCATTACTACGTCGATCATCGTCATCCGATTGCTCAGACGACGCATATGAATCGCTTACCCGTCCAATGTCGCTAAGCTGATTCGCTACGTCCGTGTATGATAGATCGCTATCGTTTTGATAAAACGGCGGAGTTTGAGACAAAGTCAGATTTTCAGGGGTGTTGCTGCATAAGGGTCGAGTCAGAGAAGCGGCTGGAGTATTCAGCATTTCAAACGACGTGGAATTATCTCCCGTTCTTGGACTTGCACATTCTCCCAGCTCTGTATCAGCGAGTCGATGTATCGCGGAATCATTGCCAGATCCAACGCCACGACTACTGTTAAGGAAGCTATCATCATCAATCCCAATCGATGACATATGCATAAAATTTCCTTGTTCGCGTTGACTATTGTAGAAGTTTAACGTAAGTATTCGAGGACGTGAGTCACACGGAAACTCAAGATCCGAATCAAAACGGTAAACGTGTGCTGTCTTCAACTCCTTTGATTCCACCGCTTTCGCCTGCAACAAATGACACATTAAAGTCTTTAAACAACACTGAGTAGTATAAATCTACGTACAGCATGCGTGTCTGTTTCAGCAATCAGCTCGGCAGTGGATCCAGCTTTAAGCGTAAACTCGTTTCGAAGACGCGCTGCAACTATCTTAACTTCAAGAATGTAACTCGGTGGTATATCTTTGTCATGATCACGAAAGACCAATACCCGCGACGCACGGTCAATAACGATATCGCCCGTAATTGTCTTGGATTTACTGCCAAACATTCGATAACGTAACGCGTCGATATTTCGCTCTCGATCTAAATTTGCAAAATCATAGACGCCATAATTACGTGACACCATCTTGAATCGACCAACTTTACTTCCTGTTCGACACGCCACTCGCCTAAGTAGACACAATGGTTAGAATTTTATATCTTTTCATCACAAAAGAATTCGTTTATATATGTACCAGGGTCCATCTGGTTTCACCCATGCAAAGGGAATAAACTCCTGACTACGAATCATCACTGGATCTTCCGAATGATGTACTTGACTCACAAACACATCAGAACTTGATTCATTACGTATCATATACATCGGTGGATCATCCCGCAATAGCGTCACTACTATGGTTGGTCCCATATTACTAATTCGAACTTTCACGCGATGCATATCCGCCTCACTCCGTCGAAATCCCTCACGTTGATACAGAGTATCCCTAGTATCTTGCCACGAATCCATTACATTTCCTTTAAGCTTCAGTGAGAACTCATTCTCTTCATCCACAACAAATGGTCCACTCCATCCAGCTCCAAAATGATCCATACGCAAGTATACACGTCGATTTGCTAAGCTAGTTGTAGCATCAAAATCAAACGGATGTGCAGATGGAATCCCTTTCTTTGACATGGCTGGAAGTTCCACAATACGATCGATTGTTCGCGTGTACTGAGAGACTTTAAACGCTGCAAACGTCTTGTTTACAAAGAAAAAGTGCGACGACACAATGACTTGAGTGGTACGGTGGAACTGACCCAGTGGTCGCTGGATCGAAATTCCGAGTTCGATACGTGTTTTTGGTCCTAATTTGCTGCCAAACTTCAGGCTAATGGGTTCTTGAACTCCTACAACTGTCGAGTGAATCTTGTCAGACCAGCGGGAAACTTCTGTGTCAATAATTGTCCCAATCTCAAACGCTTGATCAGGACAGTCCATTAAGCGTGGAACTGGTCGCTGAGCCACGAGTTGAGGCACAATTAACGCAGATGCGCTGGGATCGTCCGCACAACGAAACAATAGCGTCGAAACGTGCGATTGATTGTATACCCACAAGGAGCAAAAGAGTACAATGCGTGGACTTCCATCGTCCGCAGCTGTATAGTCAATTCGAGTAATTACCTTATTTGACGCGATATCTCCTTCTTTAAAAGCTAGGCCAGTACTCTCTGGCGAAGGCAGAAACTCAACGATTGGATTCCAAACCCCTAAGGCTCCTAACATTGTCTTGATCGACTTGTCCATTCCTTCGCGGTAGATACAGTCACCAAGGTTAATGGCACGACTCCAAATCGAGTCCATTTCCGGCAATCGCAGCATTAATCGTGCATCCAATTGAAAATCATGAAGTGGAATCTCCTCACCGGGTGACAATGTTCCAGTGCGTACAATTTTATTCACCATACCACTGGCTACAATCTTGAACTGAACTCGAATTGGGAGTGTATTTTCAAGAATGAGACACGAATGTAGCGAGATCTGATACTTCGTCGCGTACATCTGCAGCTCGCCGTCTTCGCTCGTAATACCTCGCGTGATCATACCTTGATGCTCTTCTCGATACACTTTGCGCATATGTGCTGTAATGTTCACGTAGAGACAATAGCCTAAACCTTCTGGATCTTCCGCCTCGAGCGTGAGAATAGTCGACCCTGCTGCGAGTTTATTCAGATCAGCTACGACAGTAGGCTTACACCCCTCCACTTTGACAACAATCGAGTCTTTTTCATCACCAAACAATGCACAAATCGGAACCGACATTTTATTTCTTGTCGTCAAAGTCAACAATTTGCCAGTACTTGGCAGCGCGCCGCTCTAACAATCCACAGTCAGTCAAAATTTTGTTATTAAGCCGGTTTCAACTATCTTACCTCGCCTGGAGCTAAACGCGTACGACAAGTCCACAGCTCCATATCAATGCCGGTATCTGTCAAAAAATTAAAACCATATCAGCCCATCGTGATGACGCTTCTCTACTCTATACGAACCGTTTTTCAGCTGGACCGGTGAATTTAAGAGCAAAACGCGACGAGATTCGTCTCGTTGTGCTACTTTGACTTCTGCGACCACCTTTTCGCCTTGGATAAGAAATTTACCAGCACGACGGAGTGGACACATCAAACCCATGCGCAAAGACCCAACAATAACTTCCAGCGCCAGTGGTGGGATGTAACTTCCACGTAGACCAGCTGATAGCATCACATGGTCTGAACAATGATTTGACGGATCTTTTGCATTTGACGTCACAATTTTCAACGGATCAAACACTAAGAATTGACCGTCTTTTACTTGTTGTAGTTCGCTCATTCGATTGCGTTGAATTGAGCTCGATACATCGGGCACAAAGTGTAAACCAACGAAGATCTCGCCTGTAATGTGACCACGTAAATCATGAAGACGGTACCATCGATTCAGTTTCATTCGATGTGGATCCAGTGACGCCATGACATTGCCAGCAAGATTGATCTCTGCACACCCAATTGATGACAATCTCGTTCGTTGTGACGTGCATGTTGTTGCATTGCTATTGTCTCGGTCTGAGCAGTGCTGAGTCGCCGGCTGTGTCACGCGCTGGGTGGCAGGTACGTCAAATAAATCGTCATCATCGTCGTGTTCTACTTCGACGTATTTGTTCATCACGTGATCAAATACATAATTACGTTTCCCTTCATCTGTAGTCAGCACATCAATCCTCAGAATGGGCGTGACACCAGACTGTGCGCCACCATATGGCAAAGAAAACTTGTGACGAAAGTTTACGACTGCTTGTATCTCGCGCGGATGCCACCATGGTAACAAGACAACCGACACGCGTACGTTGTGGAATCGTGAATACCCAGGATAGGACCAACCGTCGCGAATATCCACGTGAAGTGTACCAGAGTTGGACGTATTAAGATTTGCGAGACGAATCGGAACGCCAAGATTATTTAACACACACACACGACCGTCTTCCTTCTTTGCTTCGCCATCTGCTGCAACGGCTGCAAGTGTTCGTTTCTCGACAATAGCATCCTGTTTTCGACGGTTCTTGGCAATACTTGAAAGCAAGCGAATCAACGCGTCCGTACAATTAACGTTTAGACGTTGCAAAGCGCTAAGCTGCATCGTCGTACCTTCATCTCCGCCGTCACTCCTTGCCTTAGCGTATGCACGCCACGGCTCAATAAACGGCTCCCAGTCAGCCAGCGATGTGTTGTAGTATCGAGCAGAGATCTCGATACTTGCATCCACTGCATGGTCCACGGAGAATTCAGTGCGTGTCATGCACTGCATTTTCATGTCACTAACAGAAAAGTTCATGACTGGAATGTACGTGTCCAATGACACGACCGACAAACTTCGCTTAATCACTTCAAACACGATCGAGTAGCATGTAATTGACAACCGATCGTGAATCCTTCCTACTCGTAGTCGTGTACGAAAAATTGTTTTAATCGATGCTTGACGCTCGAGCGGATCGGCTGTGATACCGATAAGCGTCTGGTAGTTTAAAAGAGGAATGAACGCAGACACTTTGGCTCGACGTTTCATACGTTCGTGGCACGTATCCTGAAGGTCGTAATTTAAACCAGCAGAAGTCGACGTTGATTTTCGACTTCGACGAGATGGAGAGCCAAGCCGTCGACTAAAGCCCGTCGCGTACATGGGCCGCAAATCACTGTGATCCTGATATTGAGACGGTGTGAACTGCATGGACGAAAAGCGTTCTGTTTGTGCCGTGTGCTCACCAAGAAAGCTCACATCATAAACTCTTTTGTCGCCACCGTCGCTGTCAGCAGCTATCTCTTCATTGATACTGTCGTAGTCGTCTTCAGACTCCACTTCGCTGTGGGTTAGAGCCTCTAACAATGCAAACAACAACTCCAAACGTCGATCTGCTTCGAGTTTTACTTGACCAATCGAGACACTTAGAGTGCGATGGCACACTGGCTTCTTCGCTGACTCATCCGTACACAAGTCGCATCCTGCTACTGGTGAGTCTGTTTGTCGATGAACTCGAAGATCGTAACTAAGCCAAAACTTATCTACCTGTACCAGTCGAAGAGCCACATCTTCCGTCAATACGAATAGTGCCGTTGGTCCAAGATGTAGTCGGAAAGTCTCGACTCCTGGTTCTGCACGATAAGAAGATGAACTGTCTTCAATCGTAAGCTTGGCAACGCAGTGAGAATCTTCAAGATATGCTTCAAGAATCGGAGCACGAATTTGAATTCCAAGCTCGGGAACTTCTTGCCATACGACGATAGTCTGCGGTGCAGTAGACACACGAGGGTCACTACTATCTGTCATTGGGTCAGAGGCCCAGAGCACACTCAACACATTGACAATCTCGAGCAGAATTTGGGTTAACGTGAGTGGCATGACCCATCCAGAAAGCATGAGATCCGCATGAAGCCCATTTTGTAACACAAAGCACGTAGGTCCAGCACGTGTACCACGGTATGACAGATGAAGCACGAAAAATGGGCCTGTGTTCAGGTGATCTGCTCGCATCTTTCCAGGGGTCAACTCTCCATTTTTCAAACTTAAAAACTTGTCACCGACGTGGAGCACGCCATATTCCGACGACTGTCGATGGTCAAGAAGTGTAAAGTCGGTCAAGCCTAGGTACAGTGCGAGCGCAGAGCAGTCTGCTTCTGATACACGATGCACATCTACCACGAACGAAACGCTTGTGACATTCAATGAGAACCATTCCGACTGCTCTTTCTTCAGCATCGCTGTGGGTCGAAAGATACTCGAGAAACCTCCAAGTAACAATACATCCAGAGCAACGGTAGGTTGCTGCTCTGATAGTGCGTCCTCATCAGCCAACTCATTCTCCTCTCCAACTGACTCGTCATGAGCTCCATCTTCCACCTCTTCACTTGACAATGTCTTCGCAGTTCTCGCACTGACTTCAATACTGAGCTTCCACTTTGTCAACTCAGCTAGATTATCCGAACACAAAACCTTTCGAAGAACACCCGACTGAGTCGTAATTTCAAGTACTTGACACACTTTATCTATGGCTTTCCAAGGTCCACCAGTAGCATACGGCAACATGATTACTTTGCAACCACACAGTCTAAATTCATCGACAACATCGACACCAGCTCCATTCGTGTACACAAAAAAATTTCCGTCATCATCCAAATGACACCACGACCGTCGCCATCGTCTAAAAGCGAGTGAATCATCCCGTGTAAAGAGCCATCCCATTCGAATACTGCCTTGATACAAGAGCCATCGATTCCTTGCAAGAGCCAGACGCACCATTTTTCGTTTCCTAACCATCGCTCCTCGAATAAAGCGTTGCATGACAACAATAGCTTGGGCAGCTCTAGCCCAATCTGGACTTGCGGGTGGTCCGCTCGGTTCGTCGCCAACTAATTGCTTTAGCAACGCACGATATGATGGTTCCGTTGAGATCGTCACAGGGACAGGTGCCTCCGGCGCACTCACAAACACCCGCATCAGGTTAATGTTCACTTCATACGAGTAGCTTAAACTGTCAGCAGACTCTTTAGGTTCATCGCTGAGAAGCGTATTCGAGAGACTAGTCGATGCGTAAGAGGAAAGTAGCTGCGATCTCAGAGAAGGTGGCATTGTCGATAAGTCAACGTCCACTCGAGCGGCACTCGCCAACGGCTCTCCACTTATACTATTGCTCGAGATAGCATTGTGCCAGTCTTTCCAATCTTTAAGAAGCGTCGATACGATTGTTTCGTCAAATACAACGATCGAATTGCCAACTGTCAGCGACATTTTGGACCCATACGTCTCTACTTTACCAACTTGAGCATTTGGATGTGCGTCGTAAAGAGAATTTGTGCTGAATCTAAGTGCTGAGTCCTGTGTTTTGCTTTCATCCAGTGTCATAGTAACCGGTTTTGTAATACTCGAAGCAATGCAGTAATTGCCTTCGTCGTCTACGCGTGCTATGCTCTGTACGTAAAAGTCTTCAACTTGCACTTCGTAAAAGTGATAAGAAAATAACCCCGGACCAAATCCATGGATCAACACTCCAGGATGGTCCAGAAGAATCTCAACAAGAACTCTTTTTTGAAACGAACGAACCAAACAAAATTTTAGTTGGTCTGAAGCAAAAGATACTCGCGCGACGACATGCATTGGTGTAACTTGTAGAGGAGTCACTGACGGGTGACGAAATGTCAAAACTTTCGTTCCAGGTATCGAGTCAATAGCTAACTGCACATCCAAAGCAGAGTGAGCTGGAACAATTTCCTGCAGCGGTTGATCGTTCACTTTAACTAGTAAAAGTCCTGGCCTCACACTCTCTTTCACTGCTGCAAGACTCTTTTCAATACAACGGTTTATCGCAAACTCACCCGACGACGTTCGCTCAAACGACAGTCCCGTCGGGCCTTCCGGAAACAACACGCTAATTTCTGGCAGTGGAATTCCCATGGCATTGCCAAATCCGTACAAAGCACTCGGATTCGGTAAAACTTTTCCAACACCGACCACATCGTCTAGTCCCAATCGATTTCGAAATGAAATGACCACTTCGTACGGAAGTTGTTGTTCAATCTTCGTCACATATTTCCATGCGTCGGTCTTCTGTACAACATCCATATCTTCGTTTTTCATCGCTATCACTTGTTTCCAGTAATCTAGATATTTCTCAATCAATTCGCCAAATTTTTCTTCCATATGTACACTCAATGCCTCAGTCGATTTGACCTGCTCTGCGACCATTTTTCGCCACTTTTCATTTCCAGCAAATGAATCAATTATCAAATTTAAAACTGACAATTGATCTTCATCTAATGTCATCCATATCTTTGACAAGTGAAACACTGCATCGTATCGCGGATCTTTTGTCTCGGCATGTTGTACTGCTGTATTCATTGTTAACTTTAATGCAACAGTTATGGGTGCTACTAAAAACCTATGAGCATGAACACTTTCATTTGCATTCCACCAATCTGCTCGAGCTCTTCGCGATCCCATTTCTTTCAGTCTCGATAACGTCGACTGCAACACTTTTGGATGTACTTTCGAATGAATAAAGTGCAAAGCATTTGGATCCACATATGCCGATAAATCGATTGCATTGATCAATTTGAAGACCAAATGAGTATTTTCGTGTAGATTTAGAGATTTTTGGTCGTCAAAGCCGCCTACTCGCCAATTACTTGGTGTCGTAACAGCTGAAAGTGCTCCTAATGTTAATCCTGCTGCAAATTTAACGCCGTCCGATCGAACATTCTCATTTCTATTATTTCTTGACGTGATGGGACTTTGTATCGGTCCAATTGGAATCCAAACGCCTTCGATTCGAATATGAAAATTTCGAATATCAATCTGTAAATTGTCAATTAATTTCGTCATAGTTCGTCCAATCCATCCATCAGTACCAAAGTAACCTTCACTCTCATGTGATACAGTGTACTCGAGTACTTGTGGACCATTCCATCGATCGTGTAAGTCTTGAAGAAGTCTTTTCATTTTCAAATCGACGATTGCCAAAACTTCTTCTTGAAATTTAGTTTCATCATATTTCAGCGGTTCAAGTACAAGCAGAACATCTTGAAATTTGATTTTAGCTGATGAATGACCAAATATGGCAGAAATGGGTAATTCTGCTTCAAATAATCCAATAAAACCTGTCTTAAGTCGAAATGGCAGCCAATTTGGCACGACGCTAGTTTTAAGCGTCAAATTTTCGAGCTTGAGACGTTCAGATGATGGCCATAACTTGGATGACACATGAACACTTTGACTCTCCACGTATTGGCCTAGGAAGTACACTATCCATGACTTCAGCGCGCCGTCCAGCATTGGCGCAATAAATAGTTGAGCTGACTTTACAAGACGAAATTAATGTTTCTGATAGGATAAAATTATAGCAGAAACAGAAGAGAGGTGACCAATGGAATAAGAGCAGCAAGTAAAAATGATGACTTGACACATTTAGTAGTTGTGATTAAATATTTTAATACTTCTTGTAAGAGGTACTTTACTTAAGAATATGATTATAGCAATTAAAATTTTATATGCATTCAGAAAAAAATCACTAAAATTTCAGCCAAAAACATCGAACCTTCATGTCATCGTGGCTGAACGATCCAATGTTGCATAGCCTCCTCTTGAGTGAGAGTAGTAATTGGTGTGCTTGGGACACTCCATTCACCGGGGCCGTGGCCAGTGCTAAATTCATAGCGCACGCGTACGACATAGCTTTTCGAAAAGTCGAGACCAAAGATCTTCGTAACAAGCTCATTGTCTCTCTCGCTCGATCGTTGTGGCCGTCCGGACCAATTTTTCCACACCTTCATTGTCCAATCCCGGGAAAATTGTACATGGTATGCAACTGCGTTCGAATGTACACGCCACCGAACGTAAATTGCGGCCTAATTCATGAACATGAGATGTAGATAAACACACAAAACCCAGTTATCGTACCTTCGATTGCGACTCGAGTGCTATTTCAGAACGTGGTGATGGCGGCGCAATGCCCAATCGAAGCTCCAATCTTCCATTATCAAAGCCTTCCCGCCGAAAAGGTTTCCGTAAAAAAGCTGCTAGCCGAGACGAATGTCGACTGAATGGAGCTTCACCATCTGTCAAGTCCGCCACCACGGAGCATATTTCAGTCGAACGGACACTATCTGCATCTCCAAAGCTCTCAGACATGACAGCATTTTGACTATCGGAATCATCGTGATCCTCCTCTACACTGTGATGTTCCGGTACTAAGAACGATTCCGTCAAGACCAATCCACGCTGCTCAGTGTCATCACTACTTGCGCTTGACCGTCTAGTCAACACATCATTCTGTTCAAGTAGGGACAAAGACAATTCTTGTCCTGAACCTCGTAATGAAAATTTTGTTCGAAATCGCAGTCGAATCGGTCTTGGTGCAATCTTAAGAATTCGAAGTACATCCCGAAATGCCAGATTTACGATACTTTCACCATTCACCGACTGCAATACGTCACCTTCCTACCAAAAAGCAAGAGCTATAATTAAATATCAAAAGGCCCAGAATAATAGGACTCATACGCAAATTTGATGTGAAAGTTGGCCAACACTGAAAATAGTGGACTTGACGATAGTCACAGGAATTCGGTAGCCCGACGAATTTACCCATTCTTCACTTTTTAGTGTCAATCCCAGCTTTTCCTCTGTAAAAATCACCTGAAGTAGACGCAATTGCACCAGTCAGTTTGTTATCTTATTGTTCTCACGCTCATACAATATATTGTTGTCAAATCGAACCTCATAATCTTCGTACGAATGGTCTGAACTCAAGTGCCAAGTAGATGATGCACTGGCACCGGGCGCTGGATAGCTGATAGTACTGCGGTTGCTGCATGCCGAGACACTGAGACTACTACTGCTGGAGCTACGGTGGCGGTAGTGCACGAATAGAGACGAACGGCGGCGCTGTGATTGTACGAAGTCCTGTGATGGGATGGGTTCCTCCATTCGAAATAAAAATATTGTACTACCAAAATGACTCGACACTCATTCCTCCGAAATTTTGCAATATCCGTATATTATAAATAGGAGATATACATATAGTATATATGTGCCTTGGTTGCCCCATCTGCACGAACAGAAGTATACGTTATGATGAAGAGCAGTTAAGACTATTATGAAATAATTCTAGAAAGCGATCACAAATCTTCAACCCATATGGTTGCATGGCACTTTGATGTGCAGAAAAGTTGTACAAGAAGCAATAGTTTATTGTCATTGTAATTGTCGTATGGCGTGTAGACTATGACTGAATTGGTTTTGAATCTAGTACGCACTGCTGTGAGTCAGGAACAAACTTGACTTCGCTGGTTTTCAGATGTCCCTATTCGCATATAAGCGCTTTTGTTATGAAAACGTTACTTAGAAGATGTCATCAGACAGGTCGATCGTTGCAACTTTAAGGATAATCAAATCGCTGGTCGGCTTCCTGAAATGCTGATTGCGCCCACGACAAAGTCGCTCTTCGATGTCAAAACTTGACGTTGGCATTGTATCCCTGTGTTAACTAGGCAATGATACTGGCATTTTCGCCGAATGTAGCGTTACCATTCGCTTTTAAAAGCGTCAGTTTGATCTCATTTGCACTCTCTTTACGAAACATCCGAATCTGATCGCTATAGCCTCGACTGTCAATCCACCAATCGACCAATCGGGCGACGACATGTGTGCGTATAAGACTGTCATTTCTTGACTTCAAAAAATAAGTTGCAAGCGTTCAATATGCATCGTCCTTGTGTCATGGTTGCTATTCTTCTCGCAAGCACCGGAAGCGGATTGCTGGCGATTGATACATCAAACAACGAGGCTCTTCAACAAAATGTCACGTTAAGGCTGCACAAAGAAAATGACGCCACATCCAAATACGACAACGAAGAGAGAGGTCTCATAAGTGGTTCTCTTAAGAAAGTGAAGCTCAAGTTCGATATGCGTCTATTCAGATCCAGTCCTGTGATCGTTTATAAGCATTTACTATCCCACGAAATTGACAACGTTCTGGCGTCTCCTCAGTTGAAAATGGCAGAATCGTATCGAATCAAGTACAACCATGCGAATCCTGGTCAAAAAGTAACATCCTTTGACATGTTGATGAAATTATACAAAGACAAAGGTATGGTAACGGTGATCTTAAATGGCATGGACAAATGGAATACAAGGCAGTCAGCTGAAGACTTTCAAACCTTGTTGTTTAATCGCTGGATATTAGACGAGAAAAAACTTCTTTGGAAGTGATGAACATAGTCAAGCTCACAGACGAAAGAAGAACTCAATTTTGGCGAGACTTTTGTAACCAGTCAATGAGGATGAGAACGGAGGCGACAACAAAATCGGTCTCACCCGAAGAGGAAGTCAAATTAGTCAAAGAATTGGCGGATTTGAACCTTGTTTTAAAAGATAAATATCTGATGTTTTCAATGTGGCGAACCAGAGATCACTTCGATATGACGATATTTGAAAATGTTCCTGTTGAAACGAAGAACGTTTACTTTACTCTGAAAGTGCAGAAATTACTGGAAGAATATCGAAAGTACTTAGAGTATGTGAAAATTGTTGAAGGTGAATGAGTGTTGCCAATGTTGAGTTTAGAATAACAAAAAGCTTTGTGATGCGATAAAGTTATCGGCTTACAGAGATTTGTCGTTTCAGAATTTAAACATTAAATCGATCATGTGTCCTTTGTGGTATGCTCGAGAGAGTGGTAAGTTGCAAAATTACTGTCCAATACGTACCGGTATTTCTCAGCAACTTTGTCCACGAGCATTTCGCAATCCACGTAATTGTAGGGTTTTTTATCTGCATCGTAATGGGATGGTGCGACTTCTCGCGACATCTGTCGCTCCAACACTTCCCGTTTCGGATATCCATCTTCTACAGAGTTACTCATGGCTTCAAGATCTTTAGCGGGCACGCCGATGCTCTGTCTGAAGTATGGCTGACTTTTTGGTCTGGCTCAAGCTCTGGTCGAAAAGATAAACTTCCTCCGAACTTGCCCACAAAGGTCAGGGGTGCTTTACGTCTGCAGGAGCCGATCGTGATCTGAACGACGCCTGATTTGATGTTCTTCGGGTGTTTGCCAGCGCATTCTCATAATTATTGTATACCTTCAGGCGAGCTATTACCGCATTAAGCCTTTGGATCGCTATTTGCCTTATCCTGGCCAAGCTTACTGAGAACATGCGCTAATTTAAGCGTTTGTAGCGATCCTGGAGCCATGTGGTCAAAGTGCCTGTAACTCATCCTCACAAAGAATCAACTTCATCGAAAATTTATCAGACAAGGTGCGAAGCTACCGTCTTTATTGCACTGCTCCATAAAATTCGTAATGTTAACTGAACGAGTAAATAAGTGGTCGCTGACGTTGCGATGTAACATACAAACCTTGGGTCACAGTGAGTTCAAGGTACAAGCTTGTAAGCTCTCAAATGTTATCACAGGTAATACGGTGCCGTAGGCTACGTATCCATTTTCCAGGCCTATGATTGTGGCATCCAACCCCGTTGGAGCAAGAATTCATTACGGGTGATGCTGAGAGCCCACGCTTGTGCATTCCGGATGATGAAGATCTCAGAATCGTGTTATTTGTGAGAACCACGATGCAGTAGCTGCAGGATACCCTGGGTTTTACAAGACCTACTTGGCAGTACGTGATAAATACTACTGGCCCAAGAT
>NW_020189786.1:33885-34630 GCF_900000015.1 Plasmopara halstedii
AGCGGTTGGGTGACATCGTCACTGTTCGCCTAGCGACGGGGACACGTGTCACGGTCCCAACGTCCCTGTGAACCTCGGAGTCAAGTTCCTTGACGTTGATAGCGTTGAATGCTGTCTAGTCATAGACTTGGATGCAAGGTATGACCTCATCCTAGGAATGGCATGGTTGGAACACCATGCCATGGATTGATTGGGGGTCAAAGACCTTATCCCGACTCTATAAACTCGTGGGAGTTTGAGGTGCCACTTCGGCAAAATTGCCCAGTCGCCGTGGACGCTTTAGATCGGAAAGATCAGGACGTTTCGCGTCATCAGACGCCACGCGCTTCCCGGCAATAGCCAGGGAAGTAAAAGGGCCATGAGCTGAGCTCGAGCAGTGGCTTCGAGCTGTTGCGGTCGCAGACACAGAGCTCGCGAGAGCGTTAGGGGTTAACCCATACGTCGCAGGGCGACAATCCGAAGGAAATCGACAGCGTGCCTTGAGTTTGGCAAACTCAAATCGGAGGTGTCGCTCCACACGCACGTCCACTTCCTTGTGGCTCAACTGGTTATATAGTGAGGAAAGTTTCCGGTGCCGTTGCACCCATCGCTCAGAGAGCACTTCGTCATCTGGAGCGCTTTCGCCAGGGGCGAGTACTACAGGTATCGTCCGCATTGCGAGTACACGAGAACCACCTCGTTGAGCAAGTAGACGAGTGCGATAAACGTCTAACGGAATTTCTTGTGGGACCAAGAAACGAGCTCG
>NW_020189786.1:34640-35206 GCF_900000015.1 Plasmopara halstedii
TAACGGTGTATTGGACAGGAGTCCCGAGCGTGGCTCGCAGGCTGATCGTGGAGTGACCCGTAACCCACTGAGCGCTGCTCAAGTTTCGGAGCCGTCGTTGCATGTCATGCGTGACATGGTCGGCCAAGGGCCGAAGCAACGAGGGCGAGGCCGCCGTGATACACGTGAAGTGGCACAAAACCCACTGAGCGCTGCTCGAGTATCAAAGCAGTCGCTGCATGGCATGCGTGACGTGTTCTGCCAAGGGCCGAGGCATAGAGGGCGAGGCTCCCGTGATGTGAAGTGGCACGTAAACCACTGAGCGCTGCTCGAGTATCAAAGCAGTCGCTGCGTGTCATGCGTGACGTGGTCGACCAAGGGCCGAGGCATCGAGGGCGAGGCCCCCGTGATGCACGTAATATAGCACGTAAACCACTGAGCGCGTCTTGAATCGAAGCAGTCGCTGCATGTCATGCGTGACATGGTCGGGCAGAGTTCGAGGCATCTTGAGCACGGCCCTTCAGATTCGCGTGAAGTGGCACGTAAACCACTGAACACTGCTCTCGTTGCGAAGCAGTCGCTGCATG
>NW_020189786.1:35455-36108 GCF_900000015.1 Plasmopara halstedii
TAGGAAGGTGGCGACGTCCGCCTCGAAGCTATGGCTACAGAGATGCTCTTCTTGAGCTGGACGAGATGTCCCTTGAAAAGCTTGGCAGTCCTTTAAGGTAGGCGATTTGGCCGAAGTGGTCATGGTACGACCGGACGAGGAGATAAACTCGTCATCGCTCCTGGATGAAGCTGTCTTGGAAAACACCAAGAGAGTGCTGAACGCACGAAGAAGATCGTCGATCCTGTGGAATCCCTTGGATCCGTAATTTCCTTTGGCAAACAAATTTCAAGACAACATCTCCAAAGACCCGCCTTCAGTCATACCTCCGGACCGAGGTGTGCGTCATGAGATCGATCTGGTTCCGGGGACCAAATACTGCGTAACACGCCAATGGCCCCTGCTTAAGAAGCAGTGCGACGTCATTGACGCCTTTTTACGTGCAAAGCATGACGCAGGGATGGTACGTGAGAACGAGTCTCGCCATTCGACACACACGTTTTGCGTTCGGAAGCCGAACGGCAAGTGGCGTATTGTTCATGCTTTCAATAAGCCCAACGCTGCCATCATTCCGGCACAGACGCCGACTTCTAGAAGGGATGTTCTTCAGAACAGCATGTACGAAGTACAGTGCACTCGACTTGGTCGATGGGTATTACCAATTGCTCATGAGA
>NW_020189786.1:36987-37091 GCF_900000015.1 Plasmopara halstedii
GTTCTCCGGGATGGGCATCACCTGAAAGGTTCCCGATGTTAATGGAAAACCTGGTACTTGTAGCTTCATCTCTACGGTTCGGCGTGGACGAAGTACGAACTGGT
>NW_020189786.1:37670-38695 GCF_900000015.1 Plasmopara halstedii
GTTCAAAGATGCTGCAGCCACTTCAACTCCTTGTGTCGTGTCTCCAGCGACGCACAGTATGAGATAACGGAATCAGCTTCCCTCCCTATCGTACCCGCGCGACCAATCTCCCCCTGAAGCAAATATCACAGTGGTACTTCTTGAATAAAACCTCAGAACCTTTTGCGACCAGTGCTGCAATAGAGAGAAGCTTCCTGTACAGTTGTGGAACGTACACTACATCCGTGAATCTCACAGTTTGGAAGTTCTCCATTGCAAAACGCACCGAGCCAACCCCACATACTTGCAGTTGTTGCCCGTTCGGGACTGTCACCGTCATTAGGACGTTTAACTGCCGATATTCAGAGAACTCATCTCGTGCAAAGCTCATGTGCGAGCTGGCGCCACTATGCAGCAGCCAACTGGATGCACGTTTGCTATCATTGACCGAAAATACGACTTCTCCGGAGTCATCACCAAAATCATTGCGTTGTTGAGGGCAGTCAGCACGCTTATGACCAACCTTGCCTCAAGAAGAGGTCCTCGAAACGCATCAAATGGTCCATCGAATTCTCACCGGGGACCATCTTGAAATCATGTAGCTGTTTGCGCAGCTGTACGCGGTTATGTAGATTCTTCTGCACGAAGAATGTCCGTAGCGTCTCCCAAGCTTCACAGGCTGACCTCGACTCTCTCACCATTGTTTGGTACTTGGGGCTGAGCAAATGAATCAGAATGCCCAGGGCCTTCATGTCGGAGGCTTCCCACTCCGCCGAGCGTGGCTCCATCGCGTTTTCCGACTTGACTTGCACATGGCCGAGGGGGTTCTTGCGCGCAGACGCCATCCTAGCGTTGAATTCCCACAGGAAGTAATTATCGTCTTGTAGGACATCGTTCGGGCCGAGCGATTTTGGGCTCATAACCTTAAACAATGTACGTCAATCTCAATCTCAACTTGTTCTCGCGATGGTCAAATGGAAGTGAGCTTCAACATCGTACGCTACTTAGTTGTCTGCTTCGAACTTCTGGCATCTAGAACCCTGACA
>NW_020189786.1:38705-50782 GCF_900000015.1 Plasmopara halstedii
ATATATGACAAAAGTTGGGCATTTTTTATTTTCTCTAAAAAAAAACATTCTATGCGGGATCTGTATTCAATCGCTGTACGCCTCAAACATTAACAGTAACTGAAAAAAACTCGACTTTGATGACATTTCTACTTCGAAAGCATGCTGTGACTGACTCAAGATCTTGTGCGACGATATTTATTCAGAGCATACACGTTGACAGCGTGATCGGCGGTCAAAGCGGTTTATTCACTAGCTACGTAAATAATCTGGTAAGACACCTCTATGAACAACGCCTTTGGAACCACCGCCGGTTCCTACAGAAATCCTCAGTGTAAGGCTTTTTGGTCAGGCGTTAAGTTCCGTGAAAAAGGAGATGAAGAGTACCTTTCTAGATACGAGACGTAGAATTAACCTTAAATTCAACCCAAGAAGCAAATGTGCATCGTTCAAGCTATCTCTAAGGTAGAAGGCCAAGCGAGAGGATGTGCCCAACCTCTGTAAACGAGGCATCTCGTAGTGGAAGTCAATTTGTGTTCGCTCCACCTAACAGGGTTTACATCATGTGGTCAGACAATTTCTATCCAAGAGAATCAGCGGGTGTATCCAAGGGTGAGAGCTGTAGTAGCAGGCATGGAGATCTATTGTGAGCGACTTTTAAGTCACTACAAGCACTAGCACGTATAACATGGCGCCCGGCCCTCTTCCGAAAAGAAAATAATTAAATCGGAGATGGTCAATCGAAAAACGGCTATTAAGGGTCTCCAAACAGGTAGGTCTCACGCTAGGACCTTCCATATCCGCATAATTATGTTCAAGGAAGCGATGAGTAGTTCATGTCAATTAACCTTAGACTCCGTGATCGATCAGATCCGTGACGGCGGACATTGTATGAGATCGCCCGAGGCGAAGACTTCAACCAAGCTGAGGTGATCGATTACCTAAGTAACGCCTAAATATTCATAAATGTTACATCTGTGGGAGAACCAAAAGGCAGGGGTGGCTGTGACCCTCTGTCAGACCATCAAATGGGGTTTAGCGATTGTATCTCAAGGCCTCCAGGATTTATTTCGGTTAGGACGGATAAGTGCAGTTGCGAGCTGGAGCTCCTCGAGTATATATGAAAAAATGAATATTGAGACTATGTGTCGCGTTTTCCACGGCAACCCCCTGTGAGGATAGGCGACTGTAGGATGCCAGTACAAAAGCCAGGTTCTAATGTAAATAATGAGGGCTCACCGTTGGCTTGATTTGACGGTACCGCTGAATCAGCAATATGCATGTCGTGTAAAGCTCCACGGATTGTGGCTGCAGTAAGGAATTTTTCCATTCATGGATATAGTGGACAAGATCATCTTATCTTAGGTAATTCTCGACTCATTACCCCAGGCAGAAGCTCTTGTTGAGTTGGAGAGTATTCCCTCGATCAAACAATGATTTGCCTCAATAATTGGTGCTTATACTTTGTTCCCGTCCGTTGTTAAGACCAATAACAGATTATTGAGTTAAAGAAGACAAGAGCTATCCTCAAGGATCCTTTGGGCTCTTATTCTTTTCGAAGAAGGTAAATCAGTGCAAATCTACCCACTATATAATAAAAACCTCAAAGCAACGATAGACAATATGTTTACACCCATGGTCTGTTCGACGAGAGCGATAATGGCACGCCCGTCACCATTTTATAATAAAGTGACATTTCAAAAAAGCAAATCTCGAGATTTAAAAAAATAGCTTGCGTCAGCATCTTTCTACACCCATTTGGATTCTGATCACCATTTTTGTATCTACAATGAATTTTGGCCATTCATTGGTTTCCCATACTAAAGGCAGATGCTAACATGAACAAGTGAAGTGCGTCGTTGCGCTTGAATCTTGCCCGCCCAAGGAAGAATTTTTTAAATTCATGACAGGCAGCAACTGGTAAAAAAGTATGCAATTTAATTTCCAAGGTACATATGCTCAGCTCAACGCTAGGTGTGATTAGTACCGATCTTGCATCGTTACGGACAGCGATATCGTCGTCAAATCTTTCCAACGAGCGACAAGAATGTGTTCCTTTTTGCCAGCTATGCCATCGAAGCATGGCACGCCGGATCGAAAAAATGTGGGGGTTCCCGTCGCCAAGATCACGAATGCAGCAAGTCACAATGGGCGACGTTTCGCGTTAACGATATGATACCTACGGCGTGTGGATCAGACACAACACGTGCTGCATCATTAACTGTTTGTAAGCAAGAAACTTTGCACTTGGGTGCCACTTTGTCTAAGTTTTTGGTCAATTTCACCGCTACGCAATTCCTAGAACTTTGCAGCATCACTGCACGAAACCGCTTGGGACACAAATTGATGATGAAAATATTAATGCAGAATTCTGTAAGCGGCGCATGATACCCTCCGGGGGGTTATCTTGATGAAGAAAAGATGTGCCGCTCAAAGAGCTTATAATCTGGTCGTTTAACATGTATAGGTGGATGAGCAATCATGTTTGCGCGTGTATAACGAGTCGGTGTGTTAGACGTCACATTCGTCCCTATAGCTAGCCTATTAGATCGACTTGCCTGTGGCAATTCCAACAAATCAAATTCAGCACCTGCAGTAAGATTTTGGCAAACTTTGTCCAGTGATCTTTTGACATATCCATGGCGTCCCATTGGAGGGCGATGATCAGCAAAACGCGTCTATCGCTCGACGGAGGATATTTTCGATGCGCCTTCGCAGAGAGTTTGTTGTTGGGAGAGCGACATGCCCCTATTCGTTTTTGTTGCGTTTAGTATCGCCATCAACGAAGCAAGAAGATTTACGATAAGCTTTGCAAGTGATATGATTACTATCGTGCACAACAAGGTTTATGCACCTGAACGAACCGCTTCAATGAATGTACAGAGGGGGGATTCGTACGTTTCACCGAAGCGTGAAACGGAAATTTTCTCAGGTAGGTGACTAGGTACACTTTTTCTATCCAGTAAATATAGCCTTTCGCTAGCTACTGGTATCTTCATATTGCTCCGAACATCTTGGACTCACTTATAACATTGTGACCCCGCCCAGGACGCTAAATTCGATCAAGATATAAACCGGATTTTGCTACTAAGTTTTGCCGTGCTGATATCAGCAAGTCAAATTATCTTGAAATACCCCCCCAACACCGGAACAACACGGTTGATGGTGTCAATAAGGCATCGAAGCTAATCCAGTCCTTGTATAAAATGGGAATGAAGTTCGTCGATACGTGTATAGCGATTACGGACGCAATATGTGCTCCAGCACCGTGGTCTCTCCACACCAGTGCTCATACAGATTTGCTTATTCAGTATTCAGCCTGACCATTTGTCTGTGGATTTTCTGCGATGTTAAACTTAAATTTGGTGCCAAACACCGTGATCATATTCGACCAAAATTTAGCTGACAAGCAAGGAACGCGATCCGATACAATGATACCCGGCAAATTATATGAACGAAAAATACTTCGTGAGATTGAGTTGCTGTATAAGCACCAGAGACACATCACAGATGAAACGTGTTGTTCGAACGGCCCCCAAAATAAAAAAGCGCCGTTATTACCGGACGCGTCTTTGGATGGCTACGGCGGGCGTCCACCATTATAAACTACCGATATTTTGCTCAAATTTAATAGTTCGGCAAAGGGGACCGACGTATGAGGTAGTATATTTAGTCTTTGCGACAATTAAGTGATCTTTATGGTCCATGTTGTTCGCTCGTCTGCAAGCGCAAGAGATACACCGTGTCTCTCCAACATCATTACGCAATATTTTTTTAAAACGAGACCGGTAAAAGCTGCTAAACACGCTGGGGCAATTCCTTACATGCCTATGCATACGTGCCTCCCACTAAAACGAAGAACGATACGAGCGCGAGGAGGTCGCTCAGCAAATGCTTTTCAGCCTGATGCATGGTCACCGCTCAGGAGTATCACCTTCACTTATAGCGGCAATTGTTGGGAGAGCCAAATCACTCCGTCAGAGATGTAAATTGTATACTGGAAGCTGGCAAGAGAGAGCAAAACTATCGGACTCGATTCACTCTATGTGTGAAATAAAACGTTGTCCACCTTTTCAAACCAGCTACAGCGAAGCGGACGCCCGTCTCAAGAACCGATCAATGCTTGACTATGCAAAATACAAAGCGCGACTTGTACGTTGGGTTAATACCCGCAGCTCCTGCCTTTATCAGCCCAGCTCGTTTCTATGAAACAGCTACCACAGCTTCTGACCCAGTGTCTAGATTTTCAGCAAGTTTGGACACCACACGCTAGTATGAAAAGCGCTGCGACTTGTGATCCTTCTTCAACCCCACAGGCTCTGACATGGGAAACTGCGACGCCAAGTCGCTTCTTATCATAATCAGCTCTGGCACAGCAGACGCCAGATTGCAGCTGATTTTGACTGCCCCACCCGAGATACACTCCCAGAGTCACAGCATTCAACCATTCTTTCCCGTATCAACATCCATCCAATCGAAAGACCGCATTAAACGAGCGCTTTCCTATGCCTCATCCTGAGACCGCGAGTGTTTTATACTTCTGCTTCTCACGCCCTGCCTCACGCAATTAGCCCCACCATTAAATGTCAGTCCGGGCAATTCATTGTGTTGCACAGAAGCAGTCAGAGTCACGTACCCAATCCAAAAGCGCTTATGCTTCCTGACAGACTAGATTAAGGACGCGCCATGGCTTTACCAAAAGAAAAATGCGTGTATTAAATCATTTTCTTTTCGAGTTGATCCATGACTTGTAGGATCCTCAGCCACATTAGGTAAAATCCTGAATTCAGGTCAAGGACGAGAAAACGTTTCATTCTGTCAAAGGCCACGAACTCAACTTGTAGGCTCACGACAACATTTGGAATAGGTTTATGGCAAGACGCACCAACATTTTTTCTATTTAGGCGCCGTATAAGCCACCGCTCCCCGTCCAGCGCTCGTGACACAAAATATGTACTATGCATATAATGCAAACCAACTGTTTATTCAAAGAATTAAGGTCGAAGCGTCTGTGCGAGCAGCATATATTTGCTGACCTGTCAAAAAGATATTATCTTTCATCGCCCTCGGGGGAGAGTTTGACTTTCGCGCCGCATTAAGCTACATTGTTGACTAGTAATCGACCTCCTTTACGGGTAGAAACAAGCTCTAAATGCGTCCGATATGCTTGGTTTGGCTGTGCCAGCATACGCGGCATGTGCCGCTCCAAATTTTCCATGTTAATAACGCCTCTTTGCAAAGGGATACTGCACCCTATTGCCCAGTTTGGCGGTTTCCTTGCTTGTAAATCGCAAGCGCGAAGCAACATCACTTCAGTAAGAGCATGGCCATCTCAACTATCCCATTTCAGAGGAAATTTTCTGAACGTACTAGCCGTCAAAGAGCCAGACAAAAAACATCAGTGGCCTTACGGTCGGTGTTATCAGCTGTCCAACCGCCACCCCATTGGGGAGGCTCTTAAAGCGACTTATCAGCGCATTCTGACAGCTGCGCCACCAGGCGATCTATTACCGCATCTGGCCCTTTTTCCGCCAAATCCTGGCCCCATCGGGACCAGTAATGGACATTAGTTTCCGAGCGTCTCCAGCTGATAAGGGGAAAGGTACTCGTTTATTTTAGGTTGCATCCGCACAGATGATACAGTCTTTTCACGACTGGATCGTGGTTTCTACTACTGTTGCTAGCAAGTGCAAGGGGGTTGCGATTTAAAGATCCTGCACTAACAGTTGCGCAGAACTTGATGTGAGGCTCGTGACAACTGTATTGCAAATGCCCAATTGCACAAAAGTGTGAGTTGTACACAACTAGTACAGTACTAACTTTGTTATTCGAGTTTTGCATTTGGGAACGCACAGAGAAGAGGTTGGTACGTGATACTGAGAAATTTCATGTAACTAAGTAATCATTTGCTATTCTATTTCAAGAGCTATTCGTTTTAATAAGGCGGGGCTGCCGTAGCTAAGTGCTTGAGGAAGCGTACTTTAGGTCACCGACCTTTCGATCTTTACAATAACCAAGTATGAGTTAGAGGATCGCAATCCGCTTACTCCAAGAGTAATCATTGCCTTCCTTCGGCTAACTGACTCTTCGGTTTAAATTCAAAACTGATTTTTTTTTTTTTTTTATCCAAATTTTTAAAGTTTTGATTTTCCTATATATACTAAACACAACACAGTAAAATCCAATTAGCTACTGGCTACCTAACCCCGTACCGTATTCTTGTTTGGGTGTGGTCACACCATGCATATCTCGTGTGACACTCTCGTGTGACACACACCCCTGTTATCAGGGTTCATGTAACCCCGTTACAATTATTAAACTAGTAGAATATATAAAAGGCATATTATACTCAATATATGCCCTGGACAAATTTTCCACATTTTTTCCGGACTTGCTCGAACAAAATTGCAATAGCTGCCGCACTTTTGCGAAGTGAGTAAAAAACCGATGAACTTCGGCTTGACGGCTCATTTTATAAACTCCTTCAAAATGCTATCTAGACTTAGTATCTACCGTTTCGAATAGGGAAGGCGGCCATTTAAAAAACAAATGTAAATATTTGCAGTAAATTTCCATAGAAAGTTTGCGGTTGATTAAAACTGCATTGTTGGTCACCGGCTTGCTTTTTCTTCATTTGCGAAAACTATATGCACAATGCGTCTTCTCTCCATTCATGTGGCCGATTGTTGTTTTGATTCATACGGAAATAATTTCTTACAGGCTACAGCATTCCCAATCTGAATTATACAACAAATATTTACCTAGAGTACCACAGTCAAACATTAAACACAGACTACGCGCAATTGATCGCGTGAAGTTATTTGAGTGAGCTATGGGGCAATGTCCCCGCACAGATGCTATTGGTAAGCCAGTCTTCTCATCGATAACCTTCGCCAAAGTCATGTAATTTTTAAATTTCTGGCTCATTTAATTTTGATCGAGGCTACACAAAATATTGATGGGAGCTTCCTATTATCTATCGAATTTTTTTCTGCTTTTTGTAAGGATATAATTGATAGCAATCAACTTAGAATTACTTTAGTTTCTTTTTAAGCTGCAATCCACCTCCTTACATCTATTCGTGACTTGATACTTTGTAGAGCAAAAGGTAGCGTTCTTCAGCCTCCTTCAATACGCAAATGTAAGCAGTGAATTTTCCTTTTTCGGTCCATTTTCTCCTAGCAAGCTCTTTAATTAACAAGGTGGAGGTTGACTTTTTATGCTATTTATTCTCCTAAGTATAGCGCCCTTGGGTTTTGTACTGTGTGATACCGGTACCAAACTGTCCAATCGAAAGCTCTACACCATGATTGGCTGTGGAGGCTTTTACTCATAAACATCATTTTCATTCTCGCAACAAATGAAGCATTTAATTACTTTCTGTGTTCCTTAAATTGCATGTGAACTCAACTGGACTTCTGGCGTGATCTCTCTTTCACAGTAGAGATCCCAGGGTCAAGCATTTCGCCCCGATGCGGAGCGCGCATCTTCTCTTGTGTAATCGCGGTGAAGGAACGCTCATGCTCTGTACCTATGTGAGGGACAAGCGAAGCAAACAGTTGAAAAGTGAAGTCTTGGTTGTTGAGCATATGGACCGGTTGGTAACATTCGTTACCTCTCAGGAATACTTGCTCCAACTGATTGATGGCACCATATTCCCAATCTTTTATGCTAGTCTCTTCGACAATAATGCTGGAGACTAACCATGGTGCAGACATATCAATTGCCAGTTTACTTTAGTCAATATGCGCTACACTTTAAAAATGACACTTACCTGAAAGCGTAAATGGTGGTATTCGCCTCTTGAGCATAAATTCAATAGCGTTAAGCTTAAGATGGTCAACGACGAGAAGTATATTGTATTTCACAACGATTCCACCGCTTGGCAGATACACAACATTAATGCCAAGAAATAATAAATCAAAGCATCTTTTACGTTTTGCTTCCACATTTTACACTTTGGGTAATCTGACACATTGCCACAAAGAACTCACTGACAGCGCTGGCAAAGAATTTTGGTGGCTAATTTATTCTAAGCTGCACACGAACAAGCGTTCCTATTGAAAACGGTGTATTTGTTACCGCGTCTAAATTGACGACAGCCCAAAAATTTCTTCACAAGAGAAAGTAAAACACTCAAGAGTAATGCTTAGTTACGTGAAGCCAACATTCAGACGAGAGTTAATATTTAAAATTCCCGCCTCGCTTTCCTACAGGTAAACTGTCAATTAGTTGGAAGCCTCGCGGCGGTAGCCGTCCTGACCGGTGCGGAGAAATTCTGGGTTGAAATCGCCAGATGGACCGACACCCTTATCTTTGTCAAAACGACCGCGGCCAAAGCCACCAGTGGGGGGGGCCTGCGGGCGTGTGGGACGAGCAGCCTGCTTCTTTAGTGTAGCTGGCACAATCTCAGCAGGAAGGTGTAGGTAACAGCGCAGGTACTCGATACCCTCATTCGTGAGGTACCAGTAAAACCACTGCCAGTTAAACGTCTCCTTGACATAGCCACGAGATTTTAACGACTGCATGAGCTTGATAACCTGGAGGTTTGGTACGTCCACAGCCTGGTGCTTAGGCAATGAAAAATCTTTCTTTGCCACCATAACGCCCTCCTTGAAGAGGTACGAGTACACAGCGATGCGATTTGCTTTCGGGACCAACATGATGACAGATGGATGTCTAGAAAGCTTGCCGGCGAGTGCGGATCTTCACGGGAAATAAGTGGCGAGGTTAGATGTGAAACCAGAATGGAGCCTCAGCCAACCAATGCCATCGTTTATTGCTTCTACCGGTAGTACCGGTACCGTTAGCTTGATTATTCATTAAAAGCAAATTGCAGCACAAAAGGCAACATCAACAGCGGTGCTCGCGTCACCGAGCCTGATGACAGATAATACAGGGAGATACTCGGTACTAATAGATCTTACAGCTGGTACTGTTGGCGGCATTGCAGGCGTTGTTGTGGGACAACCATTCGACACCGTGAGTATACAAAAATTTTGCCCTATTACTAAAATCAAGGCTGATTGCTATGTGGCGAGGTCGTGTAGGTCAAAGTGCGACTGCAGACGTATAGTAAGTTCTATATTGGTGCTCTCGACTGCGCCAGACAGACCGTACGCTGCATTAAATCTTGCCAACGAGTTTGTAGTAATTGGATAAGGCCTTACGGATTGCAATTTCTGTAGCTGAAGCATGAAGGGGTTTCGGGCTTTTTTAAAGGTATGACGTCACCCGTGGTCGGCAGTGCGGCGACAAATGCCGTTATGTTTGCAGTGTATGAACGCATGCTGAAGATGATCGATGACAATCCGGAAAATGCGACGCTTAAATCCGTTTTTTATGCCGGAGCTGTCGGAGGATTCTGGCAGACAGTTCCACTGGCACCTGCAGAGCTCATCAAGTGCAGGCTTCAGGTGCAAGATGGACGCAGAAGCAATCAGTACCGAGGACCAATGGACTGTATTCGTCACATTTATAAGGCCAGGGGTACGCCTGGTCTATTCCTCGGCTTCACGTGCACGTTGTGGCGCGAGGTTCCGTCATTCGCCGTGTACTTCTGGATTTACGAATACACTAAGCGCATGATGTTTAATGAAGGCATTAACTCGACGACGTCGATGCTGACAGCGGGTGGCGTTGCTGGTGTGGCTTCGTGGGTGGTTTCCTATCCTTTTGATGGTGCGTGATATTGTTGGGTGTCAATTAATCGAAAGAGTGTAGAGTTAATTTATCGTGTGCTTGGTGTAATATAGTGATCAAATCTGCGATCCAGACGCTACCAGTCCACCATAAATCGGGCGAGCACAAAATTGCGTATCAGGCTCGTCAATTGTATCGCCTTGGTGGATGGCGAATATTTTTTAGTGGCCTGGGTACTGCTTGTGTACGAGCATTTCCCTGCAATGCCGTGACTTTTTACGGCTATGAGAAATCCTCTGAGCTCTTGAAGAATGTGATACGAGACTAATCTTTTGCCACTAAAAAAAGTGGTACGAATAAAATTTATCGCAAAAAAAACTATGTGGTTTACATGATAAACTCCCGCTATCTTCGCCTCAGTCGCTAACTGGGAGTCTTTTGGTATGATTGCTCCTCGTAAACTCTTTCGTCAAAGTCTTAACACCATGGTGCTTCGTCGTCGCTTTGCATCCAAGGGCAACCGTGAGCACATTCTGGATTGGATGACAGGGCCTCGCAAAATGCTGAATGTGGCTTCGACCGACTTTGACACGATATCAGTGGGCTTCGCCAACGAGGATTCCAGTTCTGGCGTGCTACACTTGAAGCTTAACCGTCCCAAAGTTGTAAATGCTATGAATATGCAGATGTGGGTGGAGCTAGCCAAAGCTTTCGAGCTAGTGGAGGAAGATGTCACTGTCAAGGCCGTCATTGTATCTGGGGAAGGTCGTGGTTTTACGAGCGGTATGGATCTAGATGTCTTTGCACAGATGCAGAATGTCGCTATGGAGGAGTCGTGCGAGGGGCGAAAACGGGAAAAGCTCATGCGTGTTATTGACCGCTTCCAAAAAGTCATTTCAGCTGCTGAAAATTGTCGGGTTCCAGTTATTGCTGCTGTGCACGGGCCTTGCATTGGCGCAGGCGTTGACTTTATCACCGCGTGTGACCTGTGCTACTCTGACATGAGCGCAGTGTTCGCCGTAAAAGAAGTGGATCTGGCCATCATCGCTGATGTGGGTACGTTGCAACGTCTACCTAAATTAGTAGGCGAGCGACACGCAAAGGAATTGGCCTTCACTGGTCGCGATTTTGGTGGACTTGAGGCAGAAAAGCTTGGCCTTGTGCTTAAGACTTTGCCTGATAAAAATAATCTGATGAAATTTGTGGGGGATTTGGCAAATGCCATTGCCCAAAAGAGTCCACTCACAATTCGTGGAATAAAGCAGACAATTCACTTTCAAAGGGACCACTCGACAAAGGATTCTTTAGAGCAAATCCGCTATCACAATGCTGCCGTTCTGTATAGTGACGACTTAATGCTGGCTGTGAATGCGGTCATGAGCAAGACAAAGCCAAAGTTTCGCAATGATTGACCTAGGGAACGATATTGCGTACTGCTTTCACACTAGCCTTATTTTCAGCCAATCGCAAATTGTGAAGGTACTTCAACTGTAAACTCGGTTTGGTCTTGAGTCTTGTACCGCGCGACACAACTTATAAGTTATGACAACCTTCGTTGTTGAACAGGCAAATATTACTAGTATTTGTCGATTGAGCGGCGAATAATTTCTGTAGTGTTCTTCGATATTTTGCGGTATCTACTTGGTTTAAAGAAAAACGACCGTCCAATTTTTTTTATCGGCGTACGTACATTATAATATGGTGGCGAACAATTCTACGAAGCATATATAATGAAAGACTGATACTGATGATGACGATAAGACACCGTAAAAAAGAAGTTTGTGGAATATGTGGACTGTTAGCGCAGTGGATTTAGTATTGGACGCAATGTGAGATAGAATTGCAATTTGAAAGAAAATGAGGATGTACTATTTTATTACACTTGTAAATACTGTTGAGTACCGATGTATCGGGATTCTATGAACCATAAAAAGTACGAGGAGACAAAGTGTAATTTCACTTTGACCTGGTGTTGAACCCTCTACTACCAAGAAATATTACATTTATTAACATTTTCAATTATCTATTTTTTAGATACGATAATAATACCTGGTGGTCATTTTGGTTGTACACTGTTAGATCATACGGCCCAAAGTTAGAAGGTGGTTCTGTTACAAGGCATTAATTGCGCTACATTGTCTAGGTGGAGCATGGTTTATTGCAGGTGGTATATCAGAGTCTAGCTCGTCACGACAACGCAGACATCTTCGGATCAGTTCAATCTAAGTCAACTATAGGGACCCTTACCACTATAGTACTCAAGTCCTTACCAGCTTTAGCAATAGATTTTATCTGAATAGCAAGGCTGTATCGATCTGTCGGGAAGTAGCGCGTGCTTTTTACACAATAAATGTGAATAAGGCCAATCTTAAACAATGTACGTCAATCTCAATCTCAGCTTGTTTTCGCGATGGTAAAATGGAAAGTGAGCTACAACATCGTACGCTACTTAGTTG
>NW_020189786.1:50792-58094 GCF_900000015.1 Plasmopara halstedii
CCACGACGAGAATGGTGGTGTCCACTATTACGTGGAACGGCATGTGGGTCGACGTCGTCGCCAGAAGCAAACGCAGTATTTTGTGAAGTGGCGGGAATACCCCGACATTGAGATCTTGTGGGAGTTTGAAGTGCCACCTCGGTAAGACTGCCCCGACGTCGTGGATGCTTACGATCAGAAAGATCATGACGAGCCGCAACGTCGTACGCTCCGCGCTTCATGGCAATAGCCAGGGAAACCGAAGGGCCATGAGCTGAGCTCAAGCTATGGTCACCTGTGTAAGAGACCATAAGGCTCGCGGGGGAGCGATGGCTCAACCCATACGTCGCCCTGCGACGTATGGGTTAAGTTTGGCAAACAAAAATTGACGATGGCGTTCCACGCCGTCATCTACCTCCTTGTGGCTCAACTGTAAGTTGAACAGCAAGTATAGTTTCCAGTGCCGATACACCCATGGTACAAAGAGCTCTTCGTCCTCTGCAGCGGTTTTGCAAGGGGTGAGCACCACAAAAATTGTCCGCATCGCGGATAAAGTGGCGCCTTCTCTTTTTGCGCGAGCGCGGAATGTATCCATTGGGATTTCATAAGGTTTCAAGAAGCAAGCTCGGAGAGCTTTTCGTTCGTCAAACTCATCTTATGAAATGTGTGGCCCGACCACGTCGACGCCCAATGACCGAGTTATCGCGTCCTTTGCTTCAGCAGCAGGATCCGCGAGCAGCAGTCGTACTCCAACGAGGTTCAAGGATTGACCGTGGATGCTATCGCATGAGCGCTGCCTTTCGGGCAGCATCTAGCTGCTGCTGTGCCTCGTCGACGTCATTGGTAATGATACAACTTCCACTGTAAGTCGAGAGTTCGGAATTGGACACGGTGTCCGCATAGTTCATGCAGGGCTCACGTTGGGCCGCTGGCGCGCTTCACCCTCCTATTTTTCCCATTATGGGAAAGGAGTATCCGACTCGTAGTCGTTTTTCTTCCAAATTTTCGACGAGGTAATCCGTCGCCCGTGGCCGGAGCGGTGTGCGGTATTCGGTTGCCGAGAGCTTGGTATGCGCTTTCCTTGAAGTCGTGGACGTGCTGTCCAAAGTTGCACCGCGTGGAGAAGACGGAGAAGGACTATGCCCGCGAGCGTCTTAGGAATAAATGTGGCTAGGTGTCTCTCGTGTCCTAGACACAGGGTTCATTGAGCAGAGAATGCGTGCAGAAGGTCCGGGGTTGAAGAAGTGTCTTAGACACGCAAGCCTTGTACGAGGCAACAGTTAAATGTGAATTGTGGGTGCTCACAATTTTGATGGGGGGGAATGTAGCGGGATTACACATACCCTGGTATGAAGGGTTAAGTCACACGAGATGGTGTGGCCATACAAGGGTGTGGGTACACAAGACGGTGTAATCGCACGATGGCTTGACAACACCTTAACAGGAAGTCAGAACTTGGCTGGTCTGTCATTAGTTATGCATTTTGATGCGGTTTTACTTTTTAACAAAGGAGTCCCTTTTGATTTAGATATATGCGGCTTTGGCGCAAATAAACCTAGAAATACAATTTACATTTTGAACGGAAGAGTTTATTTGCCTTGGGTTAAGGTTGTGGCTGCTCCGGGAGTAAGCAGATTGCGACCCGCTACACTTGTGCTAGTTTTCAGTATAAAATGAAGGTCATCAACCTAAGCTTAGCTTCCTCAAGGCGAAAGACCTACGGCAGCTTCGCTGCACACGGCCTTGCCGCTCTTTATGACTATTATATCTTCTAGGCTTGAACGTTCACAACTCACATTTAGGTAATGTAACGGGAGACACCCGTCCATATACACGCACTTTTTGAGGAGTACTTAAGTCATTTTACATGCTTCACCGCGTGTTACTGACTCCCAGCGAGCTGTTGATTTACGCAAACGAGGAGGAAAATGGCATTTGTTATGGCCAATAGGCCTTGAGCCTTCCCTATACTGAATTATGCCTCCAATTTAGGTGGAGAATAATACAACTGTGCAAGATATATAGCTAATGTTAAACACACATATGAGTATGTGATTCGCACAGTATGTGTAATAAGAGTGACCCCATCGCACCACTCCCCACTAAAGAATGGGCTTTCCGGTATTTTCTACAATACTTTGAGATTTGGTCATTCGTGATTCCTCAAGAAATGAAGCGCATCGAAGACAACCTGCACTGACGACGAGCGCAAAGCAAACCGCACTTCTATCTGAGATGCGAAGGCGCTTTCGCCATAATCAAACTTGCCACCGAATCCGTGGATGTCCACCGTTTGCAAAGTGCGAATACCGCTGCAGACTTGTTGAGGATACGCGATATGCGCTTCGGCTTGTCCATTTAACAGCGCAAGATCAACTCTACTCCGATTCGAAGATGCTCGCGAAATACGTGCTACCATTAGTCGAATCCACGACGAGAGGGAGAGCGAAAAGAGGGAGGTATGAGTCCCGTAAGCGGAGTTCGTATTTGGACCCGCGTTGAACGCGAGAGCAATATCGGGGAAGTCGCCAAGAATACGACAACGAGGTTCCCACAAATTCTCGTTCGCTGGGTAATCCAGCCATTTACCAGAAATTCCTTCCAATCGCGGATGTTCCTCTCCACAACCACGTTCTCAACATGGTAGTATCGATTTTCCTGTCAACCAAAAGAGGGAGAGGTGCCCGAAGAGGGCGTCTTCTCTGCTTCTTCTGTGACTGCTGCACAGTCTTCGTTTGGTTTGGAATTGCGATTGACGAAGGTGGAGACACTTCTTTCCGTAGTTAGCCGACAGATTGATCGAGGTGTTCGATCGGGTGTTGAGGGCGCGATATCACGTGAAGGCTACTCGACGGGTCGTTTGCGAACTTCGCAATCTCGTATGGCGACATGAACATTCGCATGGAGATGCCATTGAAAATTAGATTCGGCGATTTAAGCAGGTTCTGCAAATTCTTCCTCCTGCTGCGGCTGCTGTCGCTGACGATGTGGAGCCTCATATCAAGCGACCTTTCTATGGTTCGGGTGAATATCGTTTTTCGTAGTAATCGCCAACACAATCAGTAGCCATCTACCTATTGTCGACGTTCTGACCCTCGCGATCGTTTGTCTAGTTCCGAAGCTGTGGCTCCAAAGCCATATTCGAATAAGACTGCATTACATCCAGGTTGGAGTCGCGTTATCAAGATGAAAGGGTTTGATTTGCCCTACTTAGACCGCTGGATGTGTCTTCAGCCAACTTGGAAAATCGATAGTGTAAGCGTCTGACACTGCTCGGAGTGGACCGATGAAGTGAGATAATAGCTTCAAACCTTCCAAGCTTGAGACCGCATCGTCTGATAGGCTCTTAGTACTAAGTAGTACATAATTTCTAACAATACAAGATATTTTGCCTTTACGACCTCGTCTATCTGCGTATTTCTTTTGTAATAATTAGCTATATTATAATCGCTGTATTTGATATAATACGTCGAGGGTATGTCAAGGATGAGCATTGTGATCTGATCATCAAGGCACTCTTATCGGACGATATGGAATTCCCTGATAGGCGTTCTGATCGCTTGAACTCTCGGATGCATCGTTATTTCACTATGACGTTGCACTTTGTGACGAGCCACGCATTGTGGCTCCCCACAACGATGATTTGATGCACACGATTGTGTACGAGGCGCATGATACGCCGATGGCCGGTCACTATGGCCGTGAGAAAACCAACTAACCTCTCAGTGTCCAATTTTTGTAGCCCCGCATGTACAAGTGGGTGGCACGAAACGTAAACACATGTGATGTCTGTCAGCGCGTTAGGAGCGCAGGCACACGATAGTGCCACTGCAGAGTCTCTCTTTATTTTTACTGACTGTTGGAAGTCAGTCGGTCTCAGCTTAATCTTTGTTTTTCCCGATGAGACTGATGGTCCTAATGGAGTGCTCGTCTTCGTTGACAGACTCAGCAAGATGGTTCGCATCGCTCCATGAAGCAATTCCATCGATACCGAAGGTTCGGCTAGATTTTCATTGATCATGTTTCTTGCAATCAAGTTGCCAGACGCTTTTGTTCTGCGCATCATTAACATTTCACAAGTGGCTTTTAAATAATTGGTTGTTTTTTGGCATTCGCAGACCGATGAACAAACAGAACGTACCAGGTGAGTGATCGGTGATGTGTTGTGCAGAAATCTCGCGGAATGAAGTTCGATGGTTGGGTTAGCTATGAACATTTCGGTTTATTCAGTTACTGGATTCATGCCATTTTTATGAATGGCTTGCAACACCCAAATATAACGCTTTATGCGATGGGTGGTGTCTCTGATATAAGTGAGGGTGAAAATCGGCAAATTGTTGCCTCCCAGATTTGTATATACAATGATGAAAATGACAAGGACGCCATGGAATCATTCATCATGTGTCGAGTGAATGTAATCACACATGTGCGAGATGCAATGGCAAATGCGAAATATGGGCTAGCTTATAATCCAGACGACGAGAAAATGCGTCAGCCAGCACGTTCGGGTTTTTCGGTTTATACGGCACCGTGAAGTTGTATTCTGCGAAGAATGTCAACCAGCAAACCATTCGCTGTGACAAGTGAGGAGACTGAACTGCGTTTTGCAAGCTTGCGTGATTCGTGTAGACGGCAAACGGAGTTGGTCCCAAGAGGTGTACACGAAACTTCACCAGAGCATACTTCATTGCCAAAAGCTTCTTGTCTTGGACCGGATAGTTCGTGTCTGCTGGCTTTCGCTGGTGCGATTGAAAAGACACGACACGATCGTGTCCATCTGAGACCTTTTGCAATAGTGCACAACCGCTTGCAAACTCAGAAGCGCCATTCGCCAGGCTACACGGCTTGGTAAATCAAGTAATGGTGCTATCATCAAACTTTTCTTGATCTGAAAGAATGCTTCTTCACAAGTGGATGATCACTTCCACGGTACGTCCTCATTTTGCAAGTTCGATAGTAGGCGTACCATTTCCGCGTAGTTACGCGAGACGCGATGCAAGAAATTAGACAAATCAACCCAGTTCCTCAAATCCTTTTAACTCCGGGGCATTGGATACTCCACAAATGCTTTGATTTTCTCAGTGTCCGCACAAACACCGTATTCACCAACATAAAAACCAAAGACCAGTACTTCGTTAGCACCGAAAACACACTTCACAAGATACGCTTGCAATGAATGTTCACGCATATATTTCAACACCGCACGGGTGTGCTCCAAGTGCCTTTCTTCGACAGATCTGCCATCTTCGTTCGTTGGAATGAATGAGAATTGGTGTACGAGAGGCGTCGCAGTGGTCAAAACAGATTAAAGACCAATCAAATCAATGTTGCTAGGGCATTCGATAGTCCTTGTGGTATCCCAAGCCAGTCTCATAACATACCGAACGGTGTACTAACTGCCGTTAAGTGGACGTCCTCCTCCCTCATCAAGATCGGGTAATATCCATCAGCAATCAAGAAGACCGAATTGTGTACACCCGGATGTCCGCTAGATGAGTGACATCTTTACGCGGAATTGGCATTCGAGCGGGAATCGTCTGCGCATTGCGTGAACAATACGTTATTTACCATTTGGTTTGCGCACGCAGAATGTCGACGCGCTGTGAGGGGACTCGCTCTCCCTCACCAAACCAGCAGCGGCTTTTGAGCAAAACAATTATCGATATACACACTTTGCTCATGTGATTGTGGCCACTGTCGAAGCCCTACATGCTTTAAGCCAGGTTCACGATCAAGATCGTGTTGAACGCAATGTTCGGGGGAAGTGCCAGAAGGTTTGTTCGCACTATGGACGTCATCCCCCTTTTTATTTAACGAGTAAATAATTAGAACCAGTTGAACCCTTTGCAGCGGGGCTGTCGTAGCTCTCGCTCTTCGAGAAAGCTTGGTTGAGGTCGGTGACCTTCGTATATACATAAAACCAGAACGAGTGTAGCGGTTCGCGCTTCAGTAACCCCAAGAGTAATAGAAATCTTGATCCAAGGCTGACTATCTATTCCATTTAACATTTTGACTGTATTTTGTAATTTGGGGGGTTAGGCAAAGCCGCCTAAATCTAAATCCATAGGTTTTCCTATCTATACAGAAAAATCCAATTATTCTATAGCAACTGGCTGTTCTAGCCACGTACTGGCGTCTTATTAAGGTAAAGCCACAATCATTGTGCGGTCACACCATCTTGTGTGGTTCACACCTATCATACCAGGGCACGTGAAACCCCCGTTACAGTCTCTCCCATCAAGATTGTGAACACTTACAGTTTACATTCAACTGTCGCCTCGGACGAGGCTCGTGTGTCTTAGACACCACATCACCAGGACCTTCTTCACAAATTCTCTGCTCAATGAACCCTATGTCGAGGACACGGAACACACCCAGCCTCGTTGTTTTCCGAGCACGCTCACGAGCAGGGCCCTTCTTCGTCTCTTGCATGCGGTGCAACTTCAGACAGCACGTCCACGGATTCAAGGGAAGCGCAACCAAGCTCTCGGTAACCGAGGACCGCGCAGCGCATTGTTAGCGACAGGCTCGCAAATCCCCGGAATACAGACGCGATGTCGACTCCCGATCGCGCACCGCGCCGCCATGGGCGATGTATTACCTCGTAGAGGAATTGGAGGAAGTCAACTACTTGTCGGATACTATCGGAAGAAGAAGAGTGTGAGGTGCCCCAGCGGCGCGACGTGAGCCTTGCTCGAATCTCGTGAACACCGTGTCCTTTTCCCGAACACTCGACTTCCAAAGGAGGTGGTTTCATTATCAATGGCCTCGACGAGGCACAAAGCAGCAGCTGAATGCTGTCCACAAGGCGGCTTACACGCGCGCGCATCCACGGTCAGTCTTTGACTCTCGTCTGGAATACAACTTCCGCTCGGCGGATCCCGCTACAGAGGCAGAGGACGCAATCACTCGATCGTTGGGCGTCTACGTGATCGGGTTCCAGCCACTACACAAGCTAAGTTTGACGAACAAATACTCTCCCAGCTCGCTTCTTGAAACCTTAAGAAATCCCAATGGATACATACCGAGCTCGACTTCGCGCACAAAGAGGAGGCGCCCCTTTATCCGCGATGCGGATGGTTTTTGTGGTGCCCGCCCCTTGCAGAAGCGCTGCAGATGACGAAGAGCTCTTTGTACGATAAGTGTAGTGGCACCGGAAACTTTCCTTGTTGTACAACTTACAGTTGGGCCACAAAGAGGTGTATGCGCGCGTGGAACGCCATAGCCGTTCCACGTAATAGTGGACGCCACCATTCTCGTCGTGAAGAGTTGGTAGCGGACGATGAAGACTTGGTCCATCGCTGTCCGGTGAGCTCGTGATGC
>NW_020189786.1:58104-62036 GCF_900000015.1 Plasmopara halstedii
GCTCAGCTGTATCAGTAGCAATGGCTCCGTACATAGCGTCGTAAAGATTTCCACTAATGTGTCCCGTGACAAGTATTGATGCAATTGACGACGAACCCGGAATAGCTACAGTCGAGATATGGGTCATTTCAGGAGTATACGCTGCCAATGCTACAGCGTTTGTTGGCTTTGGTGGATGTTCATTGACTGAAGAGACTGAATGGTCGGAAATCGATCCAATTGAAGTGTTGCTTCGTCGACTTAGTAAGGAAATCAATTCTGGGTGTGTCGGTTGTCGCTCTTTATACACATGAAGATTTTCGTGTGTCTTGACTGCTTTCCATTGCCATTTGTCGTGTAGTAGATCTGATCCTTTTGAGCAAGCAGATCTATGAGTATCATATTCGTAAAGAGTATCACTCAATAGTTGTCGAGCTCGACGTTCGAATCGTTGCTTTTGGTCTGGAGGTACGTGATATGTCGTGGAAGAAATCGATCTTTTCATCCTCGCAAAACTATTTACAATGTCGAATGAAAAGGTGGCTAGAATGGTATAATTTGATGGGAGAGAATGCCACTTGTCAAAGATAAGAATTCAAAAAAAGCAAAACAAAACAGCAGGTTGAGCAAACCTACGAGTTTTTGTATATAATAACATCTGTGGTGAACATCTGCTCGAGTGGTGCTTGTAAAAATGTCTCTACACTCTGACAACACATCTAGAGCCCGTGTTTTTGAGCTTATTTTTGCTGCAATAGTGAAGTATTTTACGGAATTGTTATGTTAAGATAACAGAACTGTCGTTTTAGTAGTAAAAGTAACTTAAGTAAAAGCAACGCAGCTTTGCAAAAATAGTATATCTACTATCTCGAGAAATATGAAAGTGACATGCAATTATATCGGTATGAAGGGTGTGGGTCACACAAGATGGTGTGACGACACAATGGTCTGAGTCACATAAGATGGTGTAATGACACTATGGTGTGGGTGACCAAATATGGTGTGATACACCATGGTGTGGCTAAACTTAAACAACGGCTGTAGTTTTACATTTAATTAGGTTTTACTATATAGATAGATTTTGATATTGGCGGCTTTGCCACAAATAAAAGATAGATAAAGTTTACGTTTTAAGCGGAAGAGTTAATTAGCTTTGGGTTAAGGTTGTAGTTACTCTTGGAGTAAGTGGATTGCGATTCGCTACACTCGTACTGGTTCTAAGCATAGAACGAGTGTCACCGACCTTAGCTTAGCTTCCTCTGAGCAAAGAGCTACGGCAGCCCCGCTGCACTTGGTTTCACTCGTAGTCAATCTACACCTGAGTCGTTACCACTAGCCCTCCGTGAGGATGAAGCAGTTCTCATATTTGTTCCAGGGCATATAGGACGGGCATAAAAAGTTGATGTCTCTGATTGACCCTGAGGGCGTGCAACACCTCGCTTAACAAAGACCTGAAGCGATCAACGCGCGCCTGTAGACGTTTTCAAGACGGCAGAAGAAGTCGAGTGCATGCGTACGAATAAGCTGTACGCTAATGCAGTCAAGTGCCCTTTTAGGGTGCTTCATCGAAAAGCGTGGCCGTCGAGCGGGTCCCACTAAGGTCAAGGCCATTGTGGCTTGGCCGATTCCAAGGGACCAGAAGGACTTGCGCAAGTGGCTTAGCCGCGCCAACTACTTGCACAAGTACAGCGATAACTACGCAGAAATGGGATGACCATTGTCGAATCTCCTTTAGAGGGATGTGATATGGTGTTGGGACACGGAGCATTGGGAGACTTTGACGAGGTCGAAGACAGTCTCCTTCATGCACCAGTACTGCCGTTGCCGTACCCTAATCGTCCTTTCAGTGTCGTCTGTGACGCTTCGGACTTCGCCATCGGCTGTGCAATGCTGCATATAGACGCCGGGGGCGAGATTGGGTGATCGCTTCGAATCTCGCCGGCTCAAGGCTGCAGAGAAAAACGTCCCAGTTCAAGACAAGAAGTCAATTGCGATGAAGTATGCACTTATCGAGTTAACGGCTTTCCTGCTCGGTTCCAAGCCGGTCGTAATCTACACAGATGATACACTGCGATACAGTCGCCTAACCTTTTACAGAAGATGGCCAGGTGGCTCTCTTTCATAGCAGAATTTCAAAATGAAGTATAAGCCAGGAAAGCAAAATGCTTTGCCTGATGCGTTGTCAGTCGTCGCGGCTGCACCGAAATTCATTGAATGATGTACTGCTGTATTATAGCACCGACTCGACGGAAAGCCACGAATTGAGGTTCCTGACAACGAGAATTTGAAGAAACGTATCCTCTATGAGACCCACTCAGTGGTCATCTTAGTCGTGAAAAGACCTACAGCTCTATTAAGGGTGGCCCAAGCTGTAGAAATGGGCGAGAATTTATGTGCGCACGAGTGAGACGTGTCAAAGGGTGAAACCCTCTTTGAATGCGGCGGCATCGCTGGCTACTTTGCCGGAACAGCAAAAGGTTTGAGCATGCAATACAACGATCTCTATCGCCAACGGCGCCAAGTAATCCAGCTTTAGATGAGGCGACGCAAACGTCTGCTCATTAGCAGGAGCCTCTTCGACAGAGCGTGGTAGTCCTCAACTTGAGGCAGTCAGTGCACAACATGCTCCAAACTCTCTAGGTCTTCCGCGCAGCGGTCTGCGACCCCAGCCTGACGTCAGCGGAGTTCTGATCAAGACGGACCTCATCCGCAAGAGCTCATGAGCATCGCGAGACATTGGACGGCGTTCGTCCCCGTTATCATCGTCCGCCACATACTCTTCTCGACGAGAATGGAGGTGTCCGCTATCACGTGGAACGTCTTGCGGGTCGACGTCGTCGACAGGGTGGAACCCAAACTCCAAGAATTCAGGGTTGAAGGTGCCACTTCGGCAAGACTGCTTAGACGTCGTTGACGCTTATGATCAGAGGGATCATGACGTTCCGCGTCGCCGTACACCGCACTCCTCAGCTCAGCAATAGTTAGGTAAGCCGAAGGGCCATAAGCTGAGCTCAAGCTGTGGTTCTAGGCAGCTGTGGCCGCAGACTCACACGTGAGAGAGATTTCAGAGCTCGCAGAAGGGTGATGGGCCAACTCATAAGTCGCAGGACGACAATCCAAAGGAAGTCGGCGACGCGCCTTGAGTTTTGCAAATACAAGCCGAAGATGGCGTTCCACGCGAGCGTCCACCTCGTTGTGGCTCAACTGCAAGTTGTACATCGAGGAAAGTTTACGGTGCCACTAACCATTGTTCAAAGAGCTGTTCGTCATTTGCAGCGGTTTTGCCAGGGGTGAGCACCACAGGAATCGCTCGCATTGCGGGTAAGGAGAGCCTCCTCTTTCAGCACAAAGTCGAGTATGGTACGTATCCGCCAAGATTTCTTGAGGAACCAGGAAGCGATCTCGAAGAGCTTTTCGTTCGTCAAGGTCAGCTTGTATGGTGGCCGATCACGTAGACGTCCAACGATCGAGTGATTGCGTCCTTCACTGCTGTAGCGGGATCCGCCGAGCGGAAGCCGTATTTTACACGATAGTCAAGGACCGATCGTGGATGCGCGCGCATGAGATCTGCTCTGCGGACAGCATCCAGCTGCTGCTTCTCGTCGAATTGGTAGTGACACCACTTCCCCCAGAAGTTGAGAGCTCGGGGAAAGAACACGGCGTGCGCAAGGTTCGAAAAGGGCTCGTGTCGCTCCACTGGATCACCTCGCCCTCTTCATATTTCCATCCTGGAAAAAGATTACCTGATTCGAAGTCGGCTTCCTCAAAATCCTCGACGAGGTAATCCATCGCCCGTGGCGGGGGCGGTGCGCAGTCGAGAGTAGACATCGCGTCTGTGTTGTTGGTCATGCGACCCTGTCGTTGACCACGCGCTACGCGGTACTCAGTTACCGAGCATCACCCCTTGTCATAGAGTGTGTATTATTAGAAGCAGCTGTCAATCAGCACTAATG
>NW_020189786.1:62046-62790 GCF_900000015.1 Plasmopara halstedii
TTCCTGAAGAACACCTTTGGCTCTCAGTGCTGCCATCTCTTTGAGCTCGGCCATGCGCCACAGATCTGCGTATTGAGAACGCATCGCCTCACGCCGGTTTCTCGGTATCTTGATGTTAGCTGCTGGGATCGGTCGTCCGTCTTTGCCGAGGATTCGGGACGCCACATTTGCGAACAACACGTAGTCTTTGTACTTTGATGGCGGTCTGCGTGCCGAAGCCTCACGGAGTCCTGTTCGACGCACTTTCACAGCGTCTCCGAGCTGGATTCGCTCGACTTCTGATGGCGTTTCATCGCGTGCAGCGCGCTTGCGTAGGCCGTCAGGTACCACGATACGCTCTGGCTCAGTAGGCGCCGCCGCGGCCTCGTCCTCAGGGACATCTTCCTCAGGGACTTCTTCCTGGTTCTCGTCCTCGACTTCCTGGTTCTTATCCTCAGGGACATCTTCCTGATTTCCGCCGCCTCCGTCGACAGCAGTGGAATGATTGTCTTCAGACCCAGCATTTGAACCGCACTCGACGGAAACTGAACCATGGTCACTGGAACTGTCGGAAGTATCATACTCTCTCTCGACATCACCTGTGACTTCCGAGCTGTCGGAGTCACCTCGCTCGTCTCTTTGCTTATCGCTGACAGCATGTTGAACTGAGAGAATCGTATCAATCTCACTGGATTCACGAGACACCGACCGACGCGTTGACGTCTCCGTATTCGTCGTCCTCCTTCATGGACACCATAGACACAT
>NW_020189786.1:62800-63479 GCF_900000015.1 Plasmopara halstedii
GACGGACAGTATCCAGCTGCTGCTTCTGTGCCTCGTCGAGGTGATTGGTAATGATACCACTTCCTAACTCACGGTGCGCCGCTGGGGCACCTCGCCGTCTTCTTCTTCCCATCCTGATAAAGGCGTATCTGACTCGTAGTCGACTTCCTCCAGACCTTCGACGAGGCAATCCATTGACTGTGGCGGGCATGGTGCGCAGTACTCGGTTACGGAGAGCTTGGGCTGCGCTTTCCTTGAAGCCTCGGACATACTATCCGGATTCGCACCGCGTGCAGGAGACGAAGAAGGGCTCTACTCGCGGACGTTGTCGGGACCAGCGGGGCTGGGTGTCTCCCGTGTTCTGGATACAGGGATCATTGAGCAGACAAATGGATGAAGGTCCCGTTGATGTTGTGGCGTCTTAGACACGCGAGCCGCGTTCGAGGCGACGGTTGAATATGAACTGAAGGTGTTGACCATCTTGATTAGGAAGAGTGTAACGGGCTCACACAAGAAGGTGTGATAACACAATATGTGTAGCAGCACTTCAATGGCAAGTCAGTACGTGGCTGGAACATCCAGTAATTATACATTGAATTAGGTTTTACTATATAGATAAAAACCTATAGCTTTAGATATAGGCGGATTTGCCGCAATTAATCCGAGAAATATAGCTTGCATTTCTAACGGAAGAGCTTAT
>NW_020189786.1:63489-64568 GCF_900000015.1 Plasmopara halstedii
GTTTGACATCAAGGAGATTGGTGAGTTACGCTATTGTTTGGGTATAGAAGTGCGACACGACTGTGCCTAACACACATTGGAGCTAAACCAACGCGGTTATATTCGTAAGATTGCCGAACATCACAGTTGGCCGACTGTAAGCCAACCGCGATCCCAGCCGACCCAAACACACACCTCACCGCAAAAACCGATGCCCCCTTGACCCACCACCCATATCGAGAGCTGGTGGGCTCTTGCCATAACGAATCGCTGCGTCTTGCATTGAGACGAAGTACTTAAGCACGCGGCGTGCGGCCAACCAGTGTGACACGTTTGGCGTCTCGCAGAACTTGGCCACCTCCCCCACCGACTCGCTGATCCGTAAGCGGATTTGTCATGTTGCTACACGGGGGCGCCGTCACGTGGAAATTCAAGAGGCAAAAGACCGTCGCCGCTTCTTCTACCGAGGCCGAGTATGTTGCGCTACATCCTGCGTCTCAAGAAGTGGTATGGTTGCGTCGACTCCTGGGGGAGATAGCACAAGCCCCAAAAGATGCGACTGTAGCTTTTCAGGACAACCAAGGCGCCATCGCCCTCGCACGCAACCCGATTTTCCACGTACGCACCAAGCATATCGAGATCAAATATCATGCGATTCGTGAGCGTGTGATGGATGGGACCATAGAGTTAGTCTACAAGCCGACCTCCCCCGACATGCTTGCAGACGCGCTTAGGATAGCAGTGTCAAGAGCTAAACTCGACGCGTTCAAGATCGGCATTGGCATGTGCAGCATGGAGGAGTGTTAAATGTGCTGCTGTAGTCAATGCTTGCACTACCTTATGACTGGCTCAAGTGGTTTGACATCCTGATGCTAAACGGCAAGTTGTGAGTTGAATTCCCACTAAGGATGGTTAGTGCGTGTTTAACCTTTATGGTTAAGACTGCATGTGACTGCATATTGAAGTGTGTACTAATTCTAGGTTCGCGCAATAACTGAGTTAGAGTGTTCCACATACATTAGGATGGGTTGGTAGCTTTAGTCTTAGGTTTAGTATATTGTGTGGCCCGCAAGGCAGTTGCGCGTGGGCCCACACAATTG
>NW_020189786.1:64578-64739 GCF_900000015.1 Plasmopara halstedii
GCCAGCCAGCCACACTATGATCTTCTGGAGCGGGGTCTTCGCAAACGTCCGACCGGTGTCGATTACCATGTCGTATTTTGCGCGCGGGAGCTCGTACGGTCGTGCCTGCTCCATGCGGGTCGAGATGAACGACCAGTCACCACCAGCGGCGTACTGGCGCT
>NW_020189786.1:66557-66922 GCF_900000015.1 Plasmopara halstedii
TAGCGGTAATCCTCAAGGCGAGGCAGCCGACGCACGACGTGCTTTAAGTCGTCAAGAGCGTCCCCATAAGGATATGCTACTTCAGCATGACACTCAGTAAAGCTCCGATAACGAAGGACCTCGTCCTCAAGGGCTCGATGAGCATCACGAGTCACCAGACGGCGGTCAAACCTGTCGTCACCGCCCGCCACCGACTCGTTTCGATGAGAACGGTGACGTCCACTATCACGTGGAACGTCCTGTCGGACGACGTCGTCACCAGGGTCAAACTCAATATCTAGTGAAGCGGCGAGGATAATCCGACCTAGAAAATTCGTGGGAGTTTGAGGCGTCACTTCGGCAAGATTGCCCAGTCGCCGTGGACG
>NW_020189786.1:66932-67857 GCF_900000015.1 Plasmopara halstedii
AAGAACGAGGAGTCATCGTCTGAGTCGTCGTATTCGTCGTCACCGTCGCCACCAGTGTTGATGGCGTCGTCACCACTGGGCGGCTCAGTCGAGAAGCGCAGCCACGACGCTAAGTCCTCGTCTTCAGGCTCGATGTGGTGGCGATCACCGTACGTCACCTCCTCACGCACGCGCACCTCAGGCACGAACTTAACTGTGTTCTCGCTCGGTATGAACACCTCACAACCGACCTTATCTTCCGCGTAGCCAAGCAGGAATGCGACGATTGCGTTGTCGTGATGCTTCTGGCGCTCTGGCGAGACAGGGACGTGGACGTAGGCGAGTGAGCCAAACTTACGGATGTGATGGATATCAGGCTTGACCCCAAACAGTCGCTGGTACGGGATTCCTTCGATTGGCTTATTGTACACGCGGTTCTTGACGTAGACAGCGTTCTTCAGCGCATACGGCCAGAACGAACGAGGATATCCAGACGATTGCATCTGTGTCTTGACCATTTCGATCAGCGACTGGTGAGCACGTTCACATGGGTTCAGGTGCGAACCTTTCGGTCCAACCGTCACGTGCTCGATTCCACGCGCCGCGTACCAAGCCTCAATGTCGTTGTTGGTGAACTCGCCGCCTTTGTCTGTGATGACGCGCTGCAGCGGGAACTTGGCGCTCGCTGCGGGCTGGAACTCGCGCTGAACGATCTTCTTGATCCCCCGGCCGGCCTGCCGCTCGGCCCACACCACATATTGCTGCATGTGCTGGTTCACAGTCGCACCAGACTTGTCTTTCAGCAAATGGACTGTGAGAAACTTGCTCCACCCATCCATAATCATCAGAACTGCCGTGTATCTCGTTCCATTGTTTTGAGCAGGAAAAAACAAGTCGGCGAAGACGATCTCGTTTGGAGCAGTGATGTCACGATCCAATTTCTGCT
>NW_020189786.1:67939-68324 GCF_900000015.1 Plasmopara halstedii
TTGCTACGGGCTCTAGCGAGCAAGGAGTTCGGAAACTCGGACAAGAAATTGTCACCAAGACTGCGTGCACGATTGAACCGATATTCGAATGAATAACGGCTTGATATCTTATAGCACCAATTCAACGGATACACCACGAATTGTGATTCCTAATGATGCGGATTCTTGATAACGCATCCTCAACAAGGCTCACGACATGCCACTTAGTGGCCATCTCGGTCGTGAGAAAACGTACAACTCTTTGCGTCACCACTATTAATGACCCAAGCTGTACAAATGGACGAGCACTTATGTGCGCACCTGTGAGACGTGTCAACGGGTCAAACCTCTCCAAATGCGGCTGCGCCGCCGGCCAGCTTACCTGTACCCACTGGGTGCTAGCAGT
>NW_020189786.1:71107-72054 GCF_900000015.1 Plasmopara halstedii
CGATTGCCCAGTCGCCGTGGACGATTTTTGATCGGAAAGGTCATGACGTCCCGCGTTATCAGACGCCCCGGCGCTTCCCGGCAACAGCCAGGGAAGTAGACGGGCCATGAGCTGAGCTCAAGTAGTGGCCCTGAGCTCTTGCGGTCGAAGACTCAGAGCTCACGGGAGCATTAGGGGTTAACCCATACGTTGCAGGACGACAATCCGAAGGAATTTGACGACGTACTTTGAGTTTGGCAAACTCGAATCGAGGTGTCGCTCCACAGGCACGTCCACTTCCTTGTGGCTCAACTGCAGGTTATGCAGTGAGGAAAGTTTTCAGTGCCCGCGCACCCATCGCTCATAGAGCGCTTCGTCATCTGTAGTGCTTTCGCCATGGGCGCGCACTACAGGTATTGTCCGCATTGCGGGTACACGAGAGCCACTTCTTTGAGCACTTAGACGAGTGCGATAAACGTTCAACGAAATTTCTTGTGGAACCAAGAAACGAGCTCGAAGAGCTTTCCGTGTGGCAAGTTGATCATCCGTTCTGGCCAGGGGCCCGATGATATGGACGCTTGACGACCGAGTTGCCCCGTCCTTCGCTTTCAAAGCGGGATCCGTTGGACGGAAGCTATATTCCACAGGAGGGTCAATGACCGACTGTGGTTGGGCGCGCTTTAAAGCAGCCTTATGGGCAGCTTCAAGCTGCCGCCTATGTTCCCGGTCGAGGTCATTGGGGATTACGCCACGTTCCTCAGTTGACCAGAAGTCAGGGAACGGACATAGGGACCGCAAGGCGCGAGCAGGGCTCGTATCACGCTGCTGGTGCAGCTCGTCTTCCTCCTCATCCCACGCGGGAAAAGAGGTGTCAGACTCATACTCGACCACATCCTAAACGAGGCAACTTGGCACTGAAAGCGTGCGCGGAGCGCGACGTTTGTGCTCATCGAGCCTAGGATATACAT
>NW_020189786.1:72064-72422 GCF_900000015.1 Plasmopara halstedii
TCTCAGAGCTGCGGACGCACTGTCCGACGTTGCACCGCGTGCGGGGGACGAAGTTGGGCTCAGCCCGTGCTCGCTGTCAGAACCAGCGAGACTTGGTGATTTTCGTGTCGTGGGCACAGGGCTCATCGAGCACGAAAGTTTTTAAATTTCAACAAATTGAGCTGCAGTGTCTAACGGACACGCGAGCCTCGTTGAGGCAATAATCGATTAGAACTGTAAATGTTCTCAATTTTAATGGGGGAGGGTGTATCGGGATTACACGAACTCTGATAACAGGGGTGTGTGTCACACGATATGAGCCTGGTGTGACCACACCCAAACAAGAATACGGTATGTGGCTAGGTAGCCAGTAGTTATG
>NW_020189786.1:72501-74899 GCF_900000015.1 Plasmopara halstedii
ATACGCTTTTTAGTCGTGTCTAGTCATTTCGAGGATAGCTACTCGAGCGATATACCTCCCACTCTCACCGAAGAATGAGCCTTTCGATATTTAGTCGTCGGATTGACTACAAGTTTTGCCATGTGCAATCGGATGGTTGCGAGCCTTCCACAAAAAAGCTTCGGCTTAAAAAGTTTGCGTATACATTGCGAAGAGGTTAGGCTCATACGCTTCATCCAATAGCGGACCCGGGAGTCTCAAAGACCGCTTAGCGCTTAGATAAATGAAGTGTATTCTAGATCAATGCTCATTTGTTTAATCATAAATGTATTCGTTCCACTCTATCCAGTTGACAAACGTTATCAATTATCTGACGTGACGCTAATAGATCTGGTGTACCACAGATCTTTTCTTGATGGAGTCCCAATCATATTCTTATGTACTGATGCTTTGATATTTCCGACAATTTGCAATCACACACAAACGTAATGCAAATTTACATTGTATAATTGCACAACACGTTGGTTTGCACAATGTAAGGTGAATGTATAAATGTGAAAATTCATAATTCGTGCCAGGCTTAATGTAGAGATAGCAAGCTTGTTTTGAGGCAGCAGAATATGTGGTTATGTGTGATTTAGCCGCACCCTTAGCATCACACACTTGGTGTCTGGCACTCAATTGTTAAGATCATTGCGCTTCACAACTAAGTGTAGCCGAGCTGGTACTAGCGAGTTGGTTACAACGTTTCCCATCAAGATCTATGTAACTAAGAGGAGACGTCAGGAAGATACTAGCTGTCTCATAGACATGGGGTTAATCTTAATCGGGTGTTTACAGTAATGATTAGGCATATTCGACGATTTGGAATAAATTTCTCTAAGATCGCGGTCGACGCGAGCACGTGTATAGAAATCTTGCCAAATCAATTGAGACTAAAGCATGTCGTGATTGCGGATCCTTGCGGTCTGATATATCAAAATCCATAGGTCACACAGCAATACAGCTCCTAGTATTTGAGCGTGGTTTTTTCAGTCGGCGCAAAAAGCGTAATTTAAATTCGCTCCGAAAGCGATTTCTGACCTCGCAAATTCCCACTACTTAGTAATATTGCTTACAGCTAAAGCAGCTGCTATATAGAAATTTGTGCCCCCATGAGGACTGGACCGAGTATACCTTAGACTGGCGGTAGTGCCAATAATACTCGACTCAACTCGAGTGTCAAATGTGTATGAAACGATGACATTTCCATTCTGCTGCTTGATATCCTACCTAGAAAGTAGCAAATGCTTGACTGTGCAAAGTACAAACGGCGGCATTGATGCTGAGACGTATATTCTCCTTGATCTCTAGCTCGTGTTGTCAACAGCCTTGCAAATCACCTATGAGTCCAATTGTTCGATATGCCGACGTGTTTTGTGAACAACCCCCACGTCGCTGCAAGTCTTAATCCGTAGACATTTCCTACAGGCTGCAAAAGTTGATGCATTTGCAAACTTCCAAATGTGATGAGTTATGTGTCGGCAATTCAGCGCTCCATTTGTATGAGCTATAATCTCGATTATAAACTTACTGTGCAGCGCATTGGTATTCGCGGCCAATTTATCGGCAAAAGCCTTATCTGTGCAAGGAAGCCTCGCTGCGATTACCGTGCTACAAGGCTATCAACCATATGCAACTACGCACGCTGAGTCAATTTGGATCCTGAGCAAGAAATATTGAAGCGTGTTGACGACAAAGAAATCCTGTGCTCAAAGACAACAGTGTTCGCTACTTCGTCAACAACCCTTATTCAGCGAGCGCACAGAAGTATAGTGTATAGGCTGTTCTTGGGCTGGGATATCAAGGTCTTCTCAAGTACAAATTACTCGCTGAGTTTAACCACTAGCTTACACAGTATATCGTCCGTAACAACACATCCTGTGCTCGAGGCGTTCGTTGCTAAGAGAACCATCACTTCGGCCTTGTAACTATTAAGCTTGGGACGTCACCCATATATCTTCATTAAGTCCGGGGGCAGCAATATACTGCGTATGAGCATCATCTAGGTGTTCAAACGCCGTTATATCCGCCTGATCAGCACAGGATTTCCAATGAAATCTTGAGCCATTGACTGCTTACGACTCATCTCCCGCTTCGGAACACATACCATAATTGCAGTCAAAATACACATAAAGTATACAAAAATATAATTAAATAACATTTTTGATTTGAAGGAAGCTCAGCACATTTTCGGCTCTGGAAAGTAAAACCAAACTTCGTGGTTATTTCAAATATCAGAACATAAAAACAATTAGAATTTGATAGAATGGTGCAGCCTCTGAGCCAATTAGAATGACTTCTCAATTTGCCGGCTACTACGTCAAATCCCTAGAAGTACTCCCCAACCCCCAGCCCTCCACTCCAGTTGCTACTCCCC
>NW_020189786.1:74909-75171 GCF_900000015.1 Plasmopara halstedii
ACATCAGCAAGCTGTTCGGCTATTCCTTCCCCACCAAGCCCTGAGCCATGGGTGGCGGCGTCAGCGGGACGCGAGGGTGAATCAGCCCGTACACGTAGAACGGCGTGTAGCCGGTAGACGAATGCTCTGCATTGTTCAGTGCAAACTCTACGAGTGGCAACATAGCGCTCCAGCGCCTCAGCGTCTCAGCGCAGACGCTGCGAAAAGAACGTCTTCGATGACGCGATTCACCCTTTCGGTTTGACCATCGGTCTGCAGATGA
>NW_020189786.1:75181-75427 GCF_900000015.1 Plasmopara halstedii
CCTTAAAGATAGTCGACCAAACTTTTCTTGTGAAACGGAGGTCTCTATCAGAGACAATCGACTCTGGGAGTCCGTGTTGTCGAAAACACGATCTACAAACAGCGTTGCTGTTCCGACGTGTCTGGCACCGCCGCCAAATGAGCCATCTTGCTCAACCGGTCAACGAATACCACGACACCCGTGTTGCGCACCGAATCTTTCGGCAGGCCAAACACAAAGTCCAAACTCATGGACTGCCAGCAACCA
>NW_020189786.1:75437-76289 GCF_900000015.1 Plasmopara halstedii
TTCCCTGGCTATTGCCGGGAAGCGCGGGGTGTCTGAAAACGCGGGACGTCCTGATGTTTCCGATCAAAAGCGTTCACGGCGACTGGGCAATCTTGCCGAAGTGGCGCCTCAAAATCCCACGAGTTTTTGGAGTCGGGATATCCCCACCACTTCACAAGATATTGGGTCTGACCCTGGTGGTACTAGACGTTGCACGCGATAGCGGATGTCACCGTTCTCATCGAAAAGAGTCGGTCACGGGCGGTGACGAACGGGTCGACCGCCGCCCGGTGATCTTCGAGCCCTTGAGGACGAGGTCCGTCGTGATCGGCGCTCCGTTGAGCGTCATGCTGAAGTAGCATATCGCTGTGCGGGCGCTCTTGGCGATTTAAAGCACGTCGTGCGCCGGCTGCCTCGCGTTAAGGACTACCGCGCTCTGTCGGAGCGACTCCTAGCCGTGGAGCAGGCGAATGCGTCGCTGCGTGCGACGGTGGAGCGATTAGCGCCGTTAGAAATGAAGATTGCTCTCAGAACCAGTTGCTGGTTCAATTTCTGGGTGGCCGCGGGCCCGTGGGATTCGCTCTGGCGCGAACGCTTCCGCGTTCACTTGCGCCGGATCCTGGTACGGCTTGAGGAAGCCCACGTAAAACACCGGGTGGGTGCGCATCCGTTTTGGAAGTTTCAGCATATACGCCTGGCCCCGTGGGCCACAACCTTAAACGGTCCGATAAACCGTGGACAAAGATTCGTCCTGAAGACAGCAGAGGCTGCATGTGTAGACAGGTTTTTTAAATTCAATAAAACCAGGTCTCCAGCCTTGAAGCTTTCCACTTTGCCTCTTCCTTTTTCATCTGCATATTGTTTCTGCAGGTC
>NW_020189786.1:80813-80886 GCF_900000015.1 Plasmopara halstedii
AAAGCTGGTTCTTCTTCGCACTGGGCGATGCAACGCACTCGACCTCCTCACGATCTCGCCGCTCCGACACGGC
>NW_020189786.1:81355-81421 GCF_900000015.1 Plasmopara halstedii
TAGAAATTGCGCGTAAACCTTTACGACGGACATGGAGCAGGTCCCATGGCCATAATGAGACGAGTC
>NW_020189786.1:81681-81937 GCF_900000015.1 Plasmopara halstedii
ACCACGCTACAGCACAGTGTTGAAGCCATGAAGTCACATACACCGTTTGGCTCCTTTGTAGGCCGGTGGCCGGGTCAAATCGATGTTCGGTCTGGTTCATAACAATTTTACCCCTATAAAGCATACCGGTATACCTGTATGCTATTTGAGAGTTTTGACCAATTGACAACAGCCACATATTTTATCGCCTTACTTTCAAATTTTCCAGCCAGACAACAAGCGACCTTGTGGACCTCCAATGACCCTGCCGAACCTG
>NW_020189786.1:83527-84096 GCF_900000015.1 Plasmopara halstedii
AAAGCCGCCATCTTCTTCCCCCGTCATACCGCTGAGGAGGGTGTATAACTGTGCGCCATCGTCTACGGTAGACACACCCTGGGTCAGGGTCGACGCCTGGCGTCTTGCAGCCAGCATACGGCGTCGCCGTCGCCTCTGATCAGAGGTTTTATGCCTCGGTGAGACAAGGGTGAACACGCACTCCGCGTCGTCCGGTGTCACCATCACTGTCCGCTCCTTTGGAGCTCCGATGTTATCTACAATATTCGACGAAGAGCTGCTAACCCCGCAGCCTTCGTCCAATGGATAACGTGCCACTGCACGCGCATCCGAAGAACCGTGCCCAAGATGCCTCGGACTCTGTCTGACCACGCCATCAATGACATGCAGCGACTGCTTCGCATCGAGAGCAGTGCTCAGTGGTTTACGTGTCACTTCACGTGCATCACGAAGCCTCGCCCTTGATGCCTCGGCCCTTGGCCAACCACGTCACACATGACACGCAGCGACTGCTCCAAAACTTGAGCAGCCTTCAGTGGGTTACGTGCCACTCCACGATCAGCCCGCGAGCCACGCTCGGGACTCCTGTC
>NW_020189786.1:84106-84434 GCF_900000015.1 Plasmopara halstedii
TACAATTTGTTCTTGCGCATGCCCTCGAGCACCGCTCTTAGATGAACGATGTGGTTCTTCTCATCCGCCCTCCCGTGCTCCGCACGACTGTGAACGAAAATGTTGTCAAAGTATGTATGTGCATACGCCCTGTGGGGCCTGAACAACTGCGTCAGAAGACGATTAAATTTTGCTGGTGCATTTGACAGCCCTTGGGGCATTACCAGCCACTCCCAAAGCATACCGCTCGGAGTGCTCACCCCTGTCAGCGGAATACCACTCGCTTTCATGAGCAATTTATAATACCCATCGACCAAGTCGAGTGCACTGTACTTCGTACATCCCACCA
>NW_020189786.1:96018-96084 GCF_900000015.1 Plasmopara halstedii
TGGTCTGACAGCGCCAGTATTGGTGCATGCAAGAGGCTGTCTTTGACCCCGTCAAAAGCCTCCTGA
>NW_020189786.1:96094-96253 GCF_900000015.1 Plasmopara halstedii
ACCCTGGCAAAGGAATACAGATGACGAAGCGCTCTTTGAGCGATGGGTGCATCCGCACCGAAAACATTCCTCACAGCATAACCTGCTGTTGAGCCACAAGGAAGTGGACATGCGTGGGGAGCGACACCTCCGCTTTGAGTTTGCCAAACTCAAGGCACG
>NW_020189786.1:99265-99421 GCF_900000015.1 Plasmopara halstedii
AATATCATTCGCTCTAATGAGCAGTTGATAATACCCATCGACCAAGTCGAGTGCACTGTACTTCGTACATCCCACAATGTTGTTCTGGAGAAAATCCTTTTCTAGGAATCGGCGTCTGTGCCGGAATGGTGGCAGCGTTGAGCTTATTGTAAGCAT
>NW_020189786.1:100195-108004 GCF_900000015.1 Plasmopara halstedii
TTTCGGGACCATGACACGTGTCCCCGTCGCTAAGCAAACAGTGACGATGTCACCCAACCGCGCTTTCTGCGCCTCAGCATACAGCTGACTTCCTTCCATCGTGGAGCGTCAGGCAGAATTGCCCGACGCCCCGGAATCGATGAGGATCTTCCATGGCTTCTCGAAGCCCTGTACGGTCGCATCCACGACCAGCAAGCCCGACTTGCATAAACGTTCCGTGTTCAAGAGCACGGACATCTTCAAGGCTAGGTCTTACCGACCTCTACCTACTTGAGGATCAACAGAACTCAGTTCTTCCCCGGGAGGCCACCCCGCGCCTACTGGGTGTTGTCGTTTCCCCGTGACAGATTAGAAGACTGGTAAGAAGCGGGACGTCGATTCGATGAGCCTTGACGCGCCTTGCGCAGGGGGCAATCAATCCGAAGGTGACGGGTATCTCTGCAGACAAAGCACCTTCGGGTGTTCGAGCGCTGCTCGACAACTCGAAGCTCTGTTTCCTTTGTCTCAGTGTAGCTGCAATCAATCGGCTCAGGCCCGTTCGGCGAGCTGCTAGATTGTGCATTCCAATCAACTCGTGCTATGTTCAGTTGCATTCGGCATTCCATGCCGTGCTCACCGCTTCTTTAAGAGATGACGGGTGCACACGGAAGATTTTCATTCTGGCCAAGCCAGTGCGGAGGCCATCCATAAAGACGGTCGCTGTGACCGCCTCGGGAAAAGGATCGGAATCCATCACGGCAAGGAAAGTACGCTACTCTTAGAAAAAGTTCACGGATTTTTTCTTGCCTTGTAGGGCGGCAAGGAAACGCGATCGCACGCTATATGTCTGGATAGGCAGCGAGAACACACGCAAAAGCTGACGTTTCAGCTTTATCCAGGAGGCGAACGCCGCTTCGACCGAAGTGCCGCACGTTAGGGTCCATTCTCGCGCTCGACCACTGAGCTTGGAGATAGCTATCGCCACGCGCTGTTGCCAGGTCAAGAGAATGGCGAATGCCATAGCCATCTCGATCTTACTCACTAAGAGCAGGAGATCCTCTCCATATTTGCCTTCGAAGGTCTAAACACTGCCGGAAAAAGTAATCCGCGTCGACAGTGGCGTCATGGACGCAGTCGACACCGACAAATTCTGCAGTAGGTGCTCTAGCAGAGCATTTTCATACCTCTAGACGAGCATTGATCGCTTCAGGTTCTTGCAAAGCGAGGTGTTGCATACCCTCAGGGCCAAGCAGAGCATTTTAAGCCCGTCATGCATGCCCCGGGGCAATGTAGAGAACTGCTCCACCCTCACAGAGGCTCAGACATGACGACTCAGGTGTAGATTGACTACAAGTGCTACCAAGCGCAGCAGGGCTGCCGTAGCTCTTTCGTTTAGAGGAAGTTTGGTTTAGGTTTCTTACTTTCGTTCTATACTTAAAATCAGTACGAGCGTAGTGTACAACCTTAATCCAAGGCTATTTAACTCTTTCGTTAATAACGTTAACTGTATTTCTCTGTTTAATTTTCGGCGAAATGTCTTATATTTAAATCTATAGGTTTTCCTTTCTTTAAGTAGAACCTAATTTAATGTTAAACGACTGGCTGTTCCAGCCACGTACTGACTTCCTGTTTAATTGTGTAACGGGTTGCATATAAAAGGGTGGGTCACACAAGATGGTGTGACCATACATTGACGTGGATTACACAAGTTGGTATAATCATACAATGGTGTGGCTACACCGTTACAAGAATCCACTACGTGGCAGGTCTGCCAGTAGTTATACATATTAATTAGGTTTACTATTTAATTAAAAATACCTAAGGTTTTAGATATAGGCGGTTTTGCCGCAAAGAAAACAATTAAATTCGTTTTCAATTCTGAACGGAAAAGCGTCTTTGCCTTGGCCAAGGGTTCAAAGTACTTTGGAGGTGGCGGATGGCGTTCTGCTACACTCGTACTGGTTCTTGTGAAGAATGTAAGGTCGGTGACCTTAGCTTAGCTTCCTCTCAGACGGCAGCCCCGCTGCAATGTGTATCCACACCATTGTGTGGTCACATCATATTGTGTAATCCACACCCTTCATACCAGGGTACGTGAAACCCCATTACTTGCTTCATTATGGTACTTCATTGTTTCACTTTAAGTAAGAAGGTCAAATCTGACAAAAGTGTGATCTGTTCATTTACGTATTTGCTACAATTGATTATACGGGTGTACCAGGATCAACAGTACCAGTAGTCTATATTGTCTGGTTAATTTTAGCTTTATTAAGTACGATTTAATAAAGCTGACACAACTTTAATGGTATGCTCGATAATGACTTTCGATTCTCATTCTTTCTCAACCGATCGGATTCAATGGCAAGATTATTCTGAAAAAAGAATTTGGTCGGCGAAGGAGTCCCAAAAATCTTTCTTCAAGAACACAAACGAATCAATGTGCCTCAACTTCGGACATTGACATTTTTAAAGCCTGAAACAAATTCATTTGCTCAGATGTGACGTGATAAAAAACATTCGCGAGACGAACACAAGCAACGCCTGCACCGACATAAGAAACTTAGAAACAATGCAGAATCCCGCAACACACATGCCCCCGGCAACCAATTGTTCAAAATTTGTATTAATAGAATTCCAAGATTGACGTCTTCGTATCGGTCAAGCTCTATCGATCTGAAACTGCCCGTCAGCGAGGATGCTATTCTACTGAATTTTCATGAGTTGCAGCGTTGCAGTAATCACGGACGAATGCGCTTGCCCCAGGAGTTTTCAGGCATCTTCAGGTAATCGGTGTGTTGAGCCTTCTTTGGAATCGTCTACATCCGTGGCATGCTTACATTCCAAAAATGACGGTGTCAAATGGAAACGCTTTTTTCATAATTGTCGTGTCATTGAGTTCGCAATCACGGTGATCATGTACGGCTTTGCTCTATGCTTTAATAAGATTGAGGTGGCTCAACGTAAGTTAGCATCAGTAATAAGTGCGTAGTATGAACATTGCGATTTTATCATGGGCTGGATTTTTACGTAGGTGAAATCCCAAACATCGAGGTTCCAATAAACTCAACAATGTCAGTGTGGGTACGGGATCCGACAATCAATAGAAGGGCGAAAGTGCAGCAAGTTCCTATGTTTTCCCTTGTCAGCTTCGGCATCGGAGCCCCGGTAATCACCAATTTTTTAATTAATTACGTGTTTCCCAAGTTTTGCCACGTGCGAATTATCCCTCATGATACACGTGATTTTCTCTTGACGCTTGTGCAATCTACTAGCATGGCTACGCTGTTGACGAAGAACATGGCAGGACGCTTTCGTCCATGTTTCTATGACATTTGCGACTGGAACTATGATGAGGTTTGGGATGGAGTCACTAACTTGTGCCGAAGTGCCTCAGGTGAAAAAGAAGGCCGCAAGAGCTTTCCATCCGGGCACGCGTCATATGCATTCGCGACGATGCTTGTTCTTACGGTAGGGATCGATGCAATCTGCTCGTATATCATTTAAATTTATCATAAATGTTTTGATTCATGTGAACAGCTTTATTTGCTTGGTCGATCTTCACTGAGTTGCAAAAACAGATCTGAGACCATAACGCGGGGTGGATTGAATTTCCTGAAGTTCTTTCTCTGCTTCATTCCAACGTTTTTGGCAGCCTGGGTGGCTGTCACTCGAACGATCGATAACTGGCATCATTATGCTGATATCCTGGCGGGTAGTATCATCGGTGCTGTATCTGCTTGCTTATCGTATAGCTACAACTATGCTTCCATCTTCCACAGTCGACATGCAGGTGTCCCATTGCACGGACACTACGCTACGGGCTGCAAAGTATGTATACATACAGGCTTACCCATAAGTTTTACAACCTGATGTGTTATGTTTGTATCTTATTTCAGGAACATTCAATTAATAGACACAACACTCAAACGAGTAGCGAATCATTCGCTAACCGAGTAAACGGCAACAGCAAATCGACAAGGGTATGCAACGATCATGTTGTGAATGTTACAACTGCACAAACTTCAACGGCGTCCTGGCACTCTAAGTAGAGCATACGCTTTGTTGTGCGCAGGCGATACATTGTAGCCGTGATCTTAATAGGTATCGCGTACGAAGTCTAGGTATCGCAAAGTCTTTTATCATTAATCTGCTGAATACTACACCGATACAATAATCAAGTCGGCGGACGATAGTGTTGACAACAGAGTGTTTACGTTATTATACGGCTATCAATTATATGCCTCAGCTTTGCGAGCAATGTTAGATACTAGAAACCACTTAGTCCTGCTCACTTTGATGAATCATGTGCTTTGAAGGACAAGCTATACATATCACGAAAACATAGTTTATAATATTTCTCTCACAGTCCAAGTGTTCATATAATCTATTGTTTGCCAATTCATCCCATTTGTAAAGCTAGGTTTAGGTCTTTTTGAACTGCATCAACCAGTGTACATTCAGTGTGTGCTTTGCACCACTGTTCTGGCAATGCGATTTATTTTTTCTAATTGTAGCGAGTGCTATCATGTACCAAGAGATTATATACTCATAGACAGATACTAATGAGGGAGAGGTCATGGACTCAGTGAATATACCAATCGTTGAGTATAGTAAAGCAGACACATCAAATACAAGTTTCACTTGACTCTAGCCATATATCGCCTTTGAAATGGAAAGCAGACTAGATATTATGTAAAAGCGATGCCTGCACATGCTGCGAAATAGTATCGCGGCAAGTATGTCGTGAGCTCAACCCTCATTCGTTATACCGTATTGGAGTCGGTGCAGTTATACGAAATTTACATTACACTTGGTGCAATTGCGAATATATAAAAGTATCAAAATTTCAGTATTTTAAGGCTCCAGAAAGAAAAAGACATGGCTGCTAGCCGCATGTTAAATTTAGAAAGTTTTGCCATGGAGAGATCGGCGCTGTCACCATGATGACAGCAAGATTGGCAAAATTGAATATCTCTGCCCTTCATACGATGATATATTTTGGCAGTCTTTTTTCGCATTTTTTCGTCGTGCAGATCACTCAGAGGGCATTCATTTGGTAAAATCCCGATAGACCCAACGTTGTTGCCAAAGTACCGTGATCTCATCCCAATTTTCCATTTCCGAGTAACTCATAACCTTGTATAGCTAATAACAGCTCGTTCCACCAAGCTGATTTGTATGTAGCCGAGTACTAGCTCATAACTGATCGGATCACTAATAACCCTGACTAACTCATAGATATTTTCTCAATCACATATATTAGTTATACGAGGGACGTCTGGATATATTTTTTGCGATGAATCTGGATCTTATACTTTCTTTGTTCATAGATGCAGGAAACTTCAACCCTTTTAGCCAATCATCAAACTGTTCTGTCTTTCGCACACCAGGAATTAATGACGCTCGTCCCGAGGCCAAACGTGGCTTTATTCTTGTCAGGAAGAGGCGATAGAGAGGGCACAACGAAAGATCAAGAACAGGCTGGGCAACATCCCGTCGACAAAACTGACGGAAAGTCCACAAAAGTCAATATCGACGAAAGCGAAGAAATAATTGCATCTCCGCAATTTTTGATAGATAATAGTTCGTTTGTCATGCGAGAAAAGGCTCACGATCAGATTTTGCCTTTTGATCAGAGCACTTCATGCCCGCTTTGTATCCGCTCTGTCCAATATTCCAACAGCCAAGACTGTGACCATGTTCTCTGTTGGTCTTGTGTGCAGCAATCACTCTCTTTGATGGATGATTTTTCGCTGCAGGCCCAGCAAAGTTTGACGACAGACAACAATGATACTGCTTCAGCCTCGGAATCAGCGACACACTTGATGAGCTTCTCAAACGTACACATTTCTTTTGTGCCGTAAATTTATCTGCGAGTTCGTAGCGTAATTCTTGCTTCTGTTATCGCTAATAATGCTTTCTACACTGCTGGCAGGTCTTTTCGCCCAACTTCCATGAAGAATCGATCGTTAGCACGGACGAAATTTACCCCAACAAGATCAACTTTCACGAAATGAATAGAGATCATCGTAACAGTCTTTCGAATGTGTCGCTGCAGCTGGATAATCTCAGCGACTTAGACGACGTGATTGACCTTGAAGATTTCATCTCGTCCGACATCGAACGCCCCTCACCTCCGATTGTAGCGCGGACATCTATTAGCGGTAGCTTCGTGTCGGGTCGTGCAAGGTACCCACGGCGATCGCTTGTAAGCGTGAACAATACCTCATTTGGACAAGCTTTAAAATCGGGCCAGCCACTTTCGACTTGCAAGAATATTGCCAAGTCTACGCCAAAGACTACTCGACCTCCTACAAGCCAGGTGGGCAAGAGAAAAGCTAGACCACGGAAGAGTAGACTTGAGGAGCTTGCGATCGCTCAAATGGAATGGGAATCGGTGGAGACAGTTGGCGTTCCACCAGATCGGCGATACGACTGCGGCCTGGCAATATACAACAGCTTCTTGATTGTCGTTGGTGGCATCGTCGGCAACCTCCGGCTGAACGACTTACACATTTTAGATCTCGCAGCGCAGCCGGCGCCATGCTGGAGTAAACCGATGATAAGCGGTACAGCTCCACAGTCAGGTAACCTTCTTCAGATATTTATTGTCGACGACAATTTGTATGCGATCGGCGGAACCATTGACGGCAAATTTCTAAGTGAATTGCACCGTGTACACCTCAGTAAGTTCCTTTGGAGAACAATCACGCCTGTTTCGTATAAAACGACTTTCTAGCTAATAATCTATCTCAGAGTCTAATGAATGGAAGTGGGAAAAGCTAGAAATTGCCGGAACTCCGCCATCAATGCGCTACTGGTATTCGCTCACAGTCTTGCGTGGCATCGCAATTTTGTACGGCGGATATAGACCCCCTCACCGATTGAGCGACACTTTCGCGCTTCGAATCGGTCTGTTACGTGTGGTTCGAGTTTAGGCAACGACTCTCACATGATGCTGCTACTTGCCGGCAGATACTGAAATACCGACATGGACAGAGCTCCAACCTCGCGGTGATAATCCTGGACCGTCCTCAACACATTCTGTGTGTGTCGTCAATGAACGTATGTACATATTTGGAGGATATGATGGCAAATATCGTCGCTCCCAGCACTTCGCATTGGAGATTGGTGAGAATGATACTGATGACTGCACGTGAGATTCGGGTAAAGCTAACCATAGACCTGTTGAGCAGAAACCGTTAAAAGTGATCACATTGACTGCGTGTGGCGCAAGGTTGAGATACGTGGGCCTGGGCCTGCATCACGCTACACGCATTCGGGGGCTAGCATCGGCTCCCAGATAATTGTGTACGGAGGCAATACTGGGAGTATAAAAGGCGATGCGTATGTACTGGGGCTTGAAAGCGGTATGTTCTTTAAAACCACTGAAAGCTGCATATTTGCTGAAACGATCCTTGCTTCCGACGCAGACGAAGATGCTCTGACCTGGAAGCTTGTCAAGTGTGATCCTCCATTAATTCCTCGTGCTTGGCACAGAGCAGTTGTCTATAATGATGCGATGTACATTTTCGGAGGGCATACAACACAGGGCAATGACAACAGCGTCATTCGTGTGGCTTTTCACGCGACAGTGCCGTAAACCGATTTGTATCAATCTGTTGGCTTGAGAAATTAAATGTACATAATTTTCTTTTGCGTATGAACACCAGCATAACCGAATTTCAGACTACATGAAACACGGCGAGACAATCGACAAATATTTCAAGGTCTCAAAAGCGCCAAATTATCCAGTAGTGACTTTTGATTATTACTTCCTCTGTCCGAAAATATAAGCGGTGCTGCGGGGATTGACCAATATTAAGCTCA
>NW_020189786.1:108014-109024 GCF_900000015.1 Plasmopara halstedii
TCTCGAAGCCCTTTACGGTCGCCTCCACGACCAGCAAGCCCGGCTTGCACTCATTTTCCGGTATAGAAGCACGGAGCTCTTTGGGGCTGGGCCCTGTTCACCTATGCCTCCCTGAGGCTCAACAGAACTCAATTTTTCCCCAGTAGATTACCCTGCGCCTACTGAGTGGTGTCGTTTCCCCGCGACGAACAAGACTGGTAGGCGTTGTGGCGATGGTTCGAAGAATTTTGACGCGCCTTGCGCAGGGGGCAACAATTCCGAAGGTGACGGGTTTCCCCACAGACAAAACACCGTCGAACACGTCTATGCTGCCTGGCAGCCCGGAGCTCTGCTCCCTCATCCTCAGCATAGCTGAGATCGATGGGCATAGGCCCGCTCGACGAGCTGTTGGAGTGTGCATTCCAACCAAGTCGCGCCGACTTGAAATTGAACTCGGCATTCAATGCCACATTCACCACCTCTTCAAATGATGACGGATGCACACAAGAGTCTTCCATTCTGGCTACGCCAGTGCGGAGGCCTTTCATAAACACGGTCACTGTGACCGCCTCAGGGAGAGGATCTGCTGCCATCCCGGCAATGAAAGCTCGCATCTCTTGGACAAAGTCCACCAACTCCTTGTTGCCCTGTCGGGCGGCAAGGAAACACGATCGCACGCGATACGCCTGATCAGGCGGTGAGAACACTCGGGGAAGCTGCAATTTCAGCTCCGCCCAGGAGGGATACGCAGCTCCGACCGAAGTGCCGCACGTCAGTGCCCATTCTCGCGCTCGACAGCCGAGCTTTGAGATGGCTAGCGCCGCGCGGTGTTGCTCGGATGGGAGCATGGCGGATGGATGGCCATCTCGGCCTCTCTCACCCAGAGTAGGAGATTCTCTCCATCCTTCTTCTCAAAGACCTTAACGCTCACCATGAACGCCTTAGGTCGGGGGAAGTCATCTGTCACCGACGGTGGCGTCATAGACGCAAACGATGCGGACATCTTCTGCTGCAGGTGCTCTAGCAGCGCG
>NW_020189786.1:109034-109260 GCF_900000015.1 Plasmopara halstedii
CTTTTATCCTGATTATAAAAGTTTAGACTTTCCTACAAAATATATATAGTAAAATCTCAGTATGCATAACTACTGGCTACCTAGCCACACACCGTATTATGGTTTGGGTGCAGTCACACCATGCATATCTTGTGTGACACACCCCCCTGTTACCAGGGTACGTGTAACCCCGTTACACATGGCCAAAAGCGTCTAGCTCGCCTGGAGGCAAGATCTTGAGTTAATA
>NW_020189786.1:109270-109840 GCF_900000015.1 Plasmopara halstedii
TAGAGGTGAGTTCATGACTCGCCATATCTCCACCAGGAGACTTGCGCGTAGCGCCCAAGGTCTTTGACCTCCAATAAATCCATGGCTCATGGTGTTCTAACCATGCCATTCCTAGGATGAGGTCATACCATGCATCCAAGTCTAAGACTAGACAACGTTCCACGCTATCAAAGTCAATGGACTTGACTCCGAGGTTCACTGGGACCTTCAAGACCGTGACACGCGTCCCCATCGCTAGGCAAACAGTGACGATGTCACCCACCGCGCTTTCAGCGCCTCAGCATACAGCTGACTTCCCTCCATCTTGGAGCTCCGAGCATAATTTCACGACGCCCCAAAATCTATGAGGATTCCCCATGGCTGCTCGAAGCCCTTTACGGTCGCCTCCACGACCAGCAAGCCCGGCTTGCACTCATGTTCCGTGTTTAAGAGCACGGAGCTCCCCGGGGCTGGGCCCTGTTGACCTATGCCTCCCTGAGGCTCAACAGAACTCAATTTTTCCCCAGTAGATCACCCTGCGCCTACTGAGTGGTGTCGTTTCCCCGCGACGAACAAGACTGGTAGGCGTTG
>NW_020189786.1:109850-110205 GCF_900000015.1 Plasmopara halstedii
TGGGCAAATAGGAAAACATCTCCATCCTCACAGAGGATCAGTCTTAATGACTCAGGTGTAGATTGACTACAAGTGCTATAAAATGCAGCGGGGCTGCCGTAGCAAAACGCTTGAGGAAGCGTACTTTTGGTCAAAGACCTTTCGTTCTTTACAAGAACCAAGTATGAATTTTCGGATTGCAACCCGCTTACTCCAAGAGTGATTTTTGCCTTCACAAGGCTAATCGGAACTTCGATTTAATTTCCAAACTGTTTCCTATTTATATTTTAATCCTAATGTTAAAACTTTAGATTTTCTTAAATATACTAAATATATATAGTAGAATCTAAATACATCCATAACTACTGGCTACCTA
>NW_020189786.1:110229-110539 GCF_900000015.1 Plasmopara halstedii
TTCAACAGAACTCAGTTTTTCCCCAGTAGGTCGCCCCGCGTCTACTGAGTGGTGTCGTTTCCCTGCGATGAACCAGACTGGTAGGCGTTGGGGCGATGGTTCGAAGAAGCTTGACGCGCCTTGCGCAGGGGGCAACCGCTCCGAAGGTGACAGGCGTCTCCACAGACAAAACACCGTCGAACGTGTGTAAGCTGCCCGGCAACTTGGAGCTCTGCTCTCTCGTCCTCAGCATAGCTGAGATCCATGGGCATATGCCCGCTCGACGAGCTGTTGGAGTGTGCATTCCAACCAAGTCGTGCCGACTTGAAAT
>NW_020189786.1:110549-110657 GCF_900000015.1 Plasmopara halstedii
CCCGCTTCGTACGGTGACATTCCAACTGTGGAGTGTACACGACGGTTGTTCGCGATTTCTGCTAAGTGCAGAAATTCATCCCAATTATTCTGGGCAGGGTTGACGACA
>NW_020189786.1:110736-111713 GCF_900000015.1 Plasmopara halstedii
TCAAATTACGGTAACCTGAATGCCCATAAATTCCTGAGCCGATTGACATGCAGATCGTCCCTATTTGTGTATTAACACACACAAATTGGTGTGTACAACAGTATGTATTAGGTTCTAAAAGGTTTTTGGCCTATTTGAACAGTAAATTTCAGGGGTTTGAAAAATATGCAGGTACTAAATGTGGGAGGTCAGACTGTCGCTTGAGTGTGACATGAGGACGAGTGGCTGTCCAGCGGCATCCAAGTCTCATTTCCGATTTTTCCTCGTGGGGTGTAGGTCGATTCGGACTTAACCCGACAATTTTGACCTTGAAAGATGACCTCCGCAAGGGGCACACAGCAACGAATCCACAGCGGCAATTGCGACGACAGCAACAACTCTCAGTTGTGCTCTCAGTTGGCGTCCACGTGGGGCCCTGAACACCGCTGTCTAGCTGTTGCCGCTGTGGATGAAGGTGCTGAACGTGCCGACTGCGTGGAGGGCGTCGCAAGGGTTATCTTGTCGGGGATAGTCCAGATGATCGATCAAGCTGCCGCCCTTAGGAAGAAGAATAGAGCGAGTGTCCGGACGTTGGAGGCGAACAGTGATCTGGCGCCCGTGACAGCTGGGCCGGTTGAGGATCTGTTGGCAATGAAGACCTTGTTGCGATGCCACAAGAGGTGAGTGCCTTACCTGTGACTATCATTATAACACAGGCTGAAGCAGCTCAGTCGACCACGTGGGCGGAGGAGGCACTGGGGATGCAGTTGCGTTCTGGTTGGGCACTGCGGATGCGGTTGCGTTTTGGTTGGGCGAAGCTTCACGCTCCAGGCAAGAGAAAAGCACGAAAGCCTGCCGTCTGCAGTATTTAAACGACAACGGCGTATACCATCGCAATTAATGATGATCGCCGAGGCGAACTAGAGCCACCTTTGCCCCACGGAAGTCGGGCTCTACTCTGCGGACTGAATTGTCTCCGGCTGCACCCGAAAGGGGAC
>NW_020189786.1:111723-111909 GCF_900000015.1 Plasmopara halstedii
TGGCGCAACAACTTGCTGGTGGTGCACACCACACACCAAGAGAGCGGTCGCAGCGCCGGAGACGTGCAGATGCTGCGGTGGCGGAGGCCCAGGAAGGTGTCGAATCAGACGTGCAGGCTGGGACGCTCATGCAGTTCCACCGCAGACTCGGCCACCTGAACTACGACACCATCGTGAAGATCGCGA
>NW_020189786.1:112644-112811 GCF_900000015.1 Plasmopara halstedii
TGCCCGAGCAAGGGCGACCCAGGGGCCAAGTCACCGCTGCAGATGCTCATCAAGCGCACGCCCGACATCAGCGACATCGTGGCTTTCGGGTCGCCGTGCACAGTGCACAGCGACGCCAAGAACAAGTCGTTGGGCGAGCGCGGCAAGCGGGCCCTGATCATAGGCAA
>NW_020189786.1:112821-112966 GCF_900000015.1 Plasmopara halstedii
TCATGGCCAACTTCGTCGACCACCGGACGAACTACTGGCCAAGACCAAGGATGTGGCGGCTCAGAAGTTCAAGTGCTTCATGGCTTTCTTCGAGCGCCAGTTCAACTGCCGCATCCACGTCCTGCGCACGGACGGCGGAGGAGAG
>NW_020189786.1:116367-116739 GCF_900000015.1 Plasmopara halstedii
CGTGGCATTGAATGCCGAATTCAATTTCAAGCCGGCACAACTTGGTTGGAATGCACACTCCAACCGCTCGTCGAGCGGTTCTGTGCTCATGGATCTCAGCTATGCTGAGCACGAGAGAGCAGAGCTCCAAGCTGCCGGGCAGCATACACGTATACGACCGTGTTTTGTCTGTGGCGACACCCACCTTCGGAACGGTTGCCCCCTGCGCAAGGCGCGTCTAGATTCCTCGAATTATCGCCACAACGCTTACTTGTCTGGTTCGTCGCGGGGAAACGACACCACTCAGTAGGCGCGGAGCGACCTACTGGGAAAGAACTGAGTTCTGTTGAGCCTCAGGGAGGCATAGGTCAACAGAGCCCAGCCCCGAAGAGC
>NW_020189786.1:116749-136568 GCF_900000015.1 Plasmopara halstedii
TTCACCCTTTGACACGTCTCACACGTGCGCACATATGTGCTCGTTCGTATGTACAGCTGGGCCACCAGTAGTGGCAACTTACTGACGATAGGTCTTCTCACGACCGAGATCACCACTCATAATCCGGTCTGCGTGACAAAGCATCAGACGAAGCATTCTGCTTTCCTGGCTTATATTTCACTTTGAGGTTATATTTTTCAAAGAAGGAGAGCAACCTGGATATCCTCTGGGAGAGATAAGTCGACTGAGTCGTAGTGCGTAGTGACGCATGATCTGTGTTGATCACAAAAGGCTTGGAGCCAAGCAGGCGCACCCTGAACGTGACAAGCGCATACTACATCGCAAGTAACACTTTGTCATGAACAGGACAGTCTTCTTTGCAGCCTTAAGCTGGCTGGATTCGAACGCGATCACTCGATCTCGCCCCTCGGCGTCTGCCACTTGCCGTTCGGCTTCCGGACACAAAACGTGGACCTCCGGACCGAGGTGTGTGTCATGTGGTTCCGGGAACCGAATACTGCGTATAACGCCAATGACTCTGCCCAAGGAGCACTTTGCCGTCATTGACGCATTCTTTCGTGCGAAGTACGACGCAGGGATGGTGCGTGAGAGCAAGTCTCTCCATTTGACACAGGACTGACGGCGGATCTTTGGAGACGTCTTAAAATCCCTTTACCAAAGGGTAGTGTGGATCCGAGAGGTTCTTTAGATCAAAGGTTCACTTCGTGCGTTCAGCACCACCTTGTTGTTCTCCAGGACAGCATTAACATAGTGGCGACGAGTTAGTCTCCTCTTTCGGTCGTTTAATGACCACTTCGCAACGCCGCCTGTCTTATAGGCTCCGTGAATCTCTTCAAGAAACATGTCGTCCAGCTCAATAACAGCATTCACCATAGGAATAGACTCCCGGTAGACTAATCCTGTGTCAGGGTCCACGTCCGGTATTTCGTTGATAAAATACGGCGTCGCCGTCGCCTCTCAACAGCGATTTACGTGAAAGACCAATGGGGACACGTACTTAGCGTCGTCATGTGTAAACCCCAATTCCAGCTCCACCGGAGACTTAATTTGATGTTATTAATAACATCCGACAAAGGGCTGCTACATCCGCAGTCTTTGTCCAATCAATAACGTGCCACTCCACGCGCATCCGAAGGGCGATGCCTCGGACTTCGTCCGACCATGCCGTTCGTGTGAAGCGTGAGCAGTGCTCAGTGCTTACATCCCTCCTCCACGTGCATCAATGGGGCCTCGACTTCGATAAATCGAATCTCGTCCGACCATGCCACTCATGGCATGCAGCAAATGCTTTGATACTTGAGTAACACTCAATGAGCTACGTGCTACTCCACGATCAACCCGTGAGTCATGCTCGGGACACCTGTCAGATACCTCTTTGGTGTTTCCCAACTCGGATACACAGATATCCAGAATTTTGATCGTCCCGGTCCAGTGCCCGTGTCAATAGCATTCCTGCATTCTAGCAGAGGTGGGGTCATGACTCACCTAAGCTCCATCAGGAGACGGGCGCCTAGCGCCCAAGGTCTTTGACCTCCAATTGATCCATGGCTCATGGTGTACCAACGTTGGGGTTATACCTTGAATCCAAATCTAAGACTAAGCAGCGCTCCACGTTATCAAACAATCTTGACACCGAAGTCCACCGTGACGATGCTAACCGAACAGTGACGATGTCACTCAAGCGTGCTTCCAGCCACAGCATACAGTTGACTTCCTGTCGTCGTGGAGCGTCGACCCGACGCACCAGAATCGAAAAGGAATTTCCATGGCTTCTCAGAGCCCTACACGGTCGCTTTCACAACCAGCAAGTCCGGCTTGCATATATGTACCGTGTTCAAAAGCACGGAGCTTTTTGGGGCTGGACCCTGCTGATCTCTACCTCTTTGAGACTCAACAGAACTCAGTTCTTCCCCAGTAGGGCGCTTCGCACCTACTGGGTGCTGTCGTTTCCCCGCGAAGAAATAGATTGGTAAGAAGTTTGATGAACATTGATGCGCCTTGCGCAGGGGACAACCAGTCTGAAGGTGACGGGTGTCTCCACAGACAAAACACCGTCAGGTGTTGACAAGCTGCTCGAAAGCTCGGAGCTCTGCCTCCTCTTTCTCAGCACAGCTAAGATCCATAGGCTCAGACCCGCTCGACGAGCGGCTAGAGTGCGCATTCCAACCAAGTCATGTCGACTTAACGTTGAACTCAGCATTCAATGTCACTATCCTGCTTTTTCAAAAGAAGTCGGATGTACATGGAAGACTTACCTCTAGGAGCGCGCTGATCGCTTCAGGTCCTTGCGAAGCGAGGTGTTGTACGCCCTCAGGGCCAAGCAGAGACATCAGCTTTTTAAGCCCGTCCTGTATGCCCTGGGGCAAACGACTCAGATGTGAAACTGACTACAAGTGCTACCAAGTGCAGCGGGGCTGCCGTTGCTCTTTCGCTTACGCTTCGCCTACTCCGAGAGTATGCACAACCATAATCCAAGACAAATAAAGTTTTCCGCTCAAAATGTAAACTGGATTTTATTTTCTTCGCGGCAAAGCCGCTTATATCTAGATCTATCGATCTTCCTTATTAAAAAAAATAATTTAGATGCGTAACTACTGGCAGTCCAAATACGTTGTGGCTTCTTAAGGTGGAGCGACACCATTGTGTGGACAAACCATCCTGTGTGACCCACCAGGGTACGTTTAACCTCGTTACACTCACGGCCCGCTTAATGTTCTATACTACCTTTTGCTCGTTTAGCAGCGCCAGCGCGAGACGACCCTTCCGCAACCGTTCTCTCGGTCATGGCGGTATGTCACATCTCTAGAAGAATCTTGACATGGTACAGACCTAAGACGGATCACGTTTCAGATGCGCGCTTTCAGCTGCACTATCGCAATGCGCGAGTTGAGGCGCCCACAGAACCGCGTCGTTTGTCTAAAAGATACCATAGATACAGAATTGGTAGAAACTTAAGCCATCTATTTTGAAGCGCAGCACTACCGACTGGCACTTAATAGCGACGTCGTAAACTTTCTTGGGCTAGCTTACGTAGAGCAGAAGGCGTTTGCATTCATTTCGTGATGTAAATGATTTCATTATTTTTGCTGAGACTATGATCGGGTACTACAACGTGGATACATCTTATCCAAATAAACCGACACTACCTGTGCAGGTTGGCTAATATTGGCGTGTTGATTTTGCATACCCAGGCTCTAAGCCGTGGTTCGCCCAATAGGCGATGACTATTCTGTCACGATAAATTCTTAATTTGCCAAGATGTGTCCATTGGTTGATATCAGTACATTGATAAAGACACACCCAAACCAAATCCTCTGGTAATACTAGCTAAATAGCACGGACAACAGTTCGATACAATGACTATCGACAAGTCATGTCTAACTTTGTCAAGGAGCATTTTGGCAGTCTTCTTCTCGGTTACGGTATCGATGACAGCAGCGAGATTAGTCATTTGCTCAAACGATCCGCGAGGCCACAATGCGGGGATTGCCGAACAAGCCTTTTGGACCACTAGTAGAACATTTAGATAGGGATTGCCAACATTCTGCAAGAACCGGTAGGATTACAAATGGCGCTGACTCATGCGGCGAGAGGATCAAATATTTGACACGTTTTACATGAGCGCTCACAAAGCCCATATTAGGCCACCAGATCATAGCAACCCAGGAAGTATCATATGCCTTCTACACAATCCTTACTTGAGGTCCTCGTCATGAAATACCACCGCACATCAAGTCTAGTGTCTAAATCCAGCAATCCTTGGGATAAAGAATTGTGCAGCAAAACGCTTTCATTAGGCATCATAAGTCTCCCAATGATATGCCTCCTAAAGCTTGTTGTAAGCGAAACAACATATGTCTCATTTGATACGTGCGCTGCATATATTGCTTCGTCAATTAGTCGTGCCACCACTGAAATATGCGACACTTTATAATCCGGGCGATACTCTAGCCCATCAGCCACCTCATTGGTCTAACTCCGCCTATATCTTTTCGTAAGCGTATATTCGACAACGCAATATAACCATTATGCCCATCTCTGTGTAAGATGTGGTGACATCATCGCTGTGTGCAACGATGCGTGATATATACAGACCACAATCGGCTTTGCCCAAGCATGGCGATGACACAGTCCCCCTGCAGCTCATTGACGTGAACAGAATACTGTTTTCTGCCGCTTTAAAGAGGCCAGCCTCCAGGCGTGGCCGCTTGTATGCGCCCATTTGCATCTGCTTAGAATTAGCGCGAACTATGGACAAGGATGAACCATCACAGACGGCAATAAGATGTCGATAGTGCCGAGTCGAATACGCATCGGATTTCCTCACGCAGCGTTGAGGAGCGACTATTCCGCCGCACCCTTACACGATTTATTTTTTTAGGGGGTATTGGTGAGCTACCGTACCGTGTCTGTATAGCTTGCGCTTTGCTTCAACAAGGGCTTGGCTAGGTCAAGCGATTCTTTGAGATAAAGTCACTGTCCAATTTACAAAGATCTTTACGTTTGCAAAATCTACCCACAGACCATGCTTACCAAAATAGCAAAATGGAAAGGGTATAACTTCGGCGCCAATGACACAGTTGTCTATATTATAATTAGCTTATTTTACACTCATGCACCGTTGGCAAGTCTTTACATCTAACTTCCTGTGAAATTCGCGACCATGGAGATATATCGTCGAAATAGGTTTGTGTATATCCACGATGCGGCCTGATTCATTACAATATCTACCGTCGCTGGTGTTCTTTGATATAACAACCACCCGTCTGTAATAAAAACTACGGTGAGAGGGCATTAAGCATTTGATAGACCCGATTAAATAAGTCAGTGGTACCGAACAAAGCAATCATTCACACCCCACTACTTGTCGCAAGCTTCCGAATGCAGAAAATAGGCAAAGGGTAAAGAAATTACATTTTTATACCAATCTCATTTCGTGCTTCGTGCATCATTGGGATGAAAGCGTCAACAACGTCCCTTTTTACTAATCGTATCAATTTGTTAATCTCAATGTCTTGCAATCGCTCGCAAAACATCGCTTGTAATTTCTCTAGCTCTATATAATGTCCTAGCGAAGGTAGTGAGTGGAGGCTAACAACCTTGAGAGTACCTCAATCACGAGTGAATTATCTCTTTTGCCTCTTTCACGTAGAAAGTCAATGCTCCGCACTTAAAGTACATCATACGGTTGCGCTGACTCAGCAGCATCGCTACATCATGACAAGGAGACGTCATTCTTCTTTAATTCAGGGCTTAGCAACCGTAGTTGCAACTTACGACTCTCTTCAACTCCAGCGGCTCTTGTCACATTTGTATCTGGCATCGGTAATGCCTACACGTATTGCATTTTATTTACTAAACTTGTGCTATGTATGTAGTTTCATAACGCTATCAAATCGATAAGGACTTTCCATAAATCTTACAAAGCCTGGGGCGCTGATACTAACAACAAAAACTAGTCTGTGAGACCGCTTCTACAATAGACAGATGCATTTGACAGGGCTATATTCCGTTCAACACGACCTCCGAGGTATACTAAAGCCAAGTCTCCTCTAGCAGGCTGCCCTACGCCTACTAAGCTTAACGTTACTCCGTAAGGGATGTGTCGGCGACCTCGTGTAAAAATACAACCTTTTGCACCACTTAGTCGACTAAGAAGGGAGCACACACAGTGCAGATGTTCTGTACAATTTTATATGTGAAATTTGCTATTGACGTAGAGCTGCTCAGCAGCCAAGAGATCTCTCTATTTCTAGCATAATTGCGGTCTATTGCGTTCAACAAAGCCCTTAATATCCTAACCGGCCCTTGCAACACAAAATCTTATATTCCGCATTAAATGCGACACCAACTGTTCCACACCAAGAAATTGGGTGAATGCGGAAGCTTTTAGTGCAAGCGCACCCACTTCACCAACAAAATTTCTGTTACTGCCTCCGGATGAGTGGCAGCCGTCATTATATCGACGAGAGTTCTTATCTCCTGGACATACTCCGCTAGTTATCGCCTCCCTTGACGAGTCGACAAAACCTTGAAGAGCACTTGATGTGCCTATTCTTAGGCGGTGCGAGCGCACGCGGCATATACATCAAATTAATGCATGTTGTCAATGCATCTTTTCTACGGCACAGTACGTTTCCGTACACGACTTCCTGGCTTACTGTTCGTACAATCGTTTTGTCTGGAGCATGCCCAAAACGATGGCCATTTCAATTTCTCTTACCAGAGGTAGAGACTTCTTTATCGCTAATCCCAATGAAATGGACGCTCAATGTTTTGGCAACACGGTGACTGCCATTTTTTGCTGCCACTGATGCCTTATTGGTGCGCCCCTGTAGATTTGTCACCAAAAAATTCTCCTATCTGCTTAGCGCAGCTAGTTACGTGATCTATTCGATATACATACGATTACTGAGCGTGTCTGATTGACTTAGGAGAAGATGCTCACATAACTCGTATTACACCTGACAGAGTATGCAGTCTTTTCACGACTTGGTCGTCGGATTGGATACTAGTGCTACCAAGTGCAACGGGTCGCCATGCATCTTGCACAGATGAAGCTCGTATAAAAAATGATAGAGGTTAGAATCTTACTACACCCCAAACCGCATCCTAGAGCCTTTAAAGTAACTCAGTACTCCTATATCAAGAGGACATACATTTCGGATACAACATATATGCGTTTTACTACATCCAACAACTAAATTACCGTATTGCTTAGAGTCCCATCATCTTTAAAAGTATCGATATTTGGTACTTTTGAATATTCGCATTGCACGGAAGTGTTGTGTAAATTTGTACAATTGTACAAATAAGTTATTCGCACAATTGCTCAGAAGTGCAAGGTGTACCGATCAATAGTTGCGCTACACATCATTATCGGGGTGCAAAGAAAATTTTCATTGCTATTTTAGCGTAAGATTGATGACCCCCAATACTAGAAAATCAGGAGTGAAACAGATCATTTAGTATTTCTAGCTTATAACTACTTTCAAGTTAATACACATATCGACAAGAGCACGTATGACGCATCTGCCTTTAAGAACTGCTCGCACGTAATTTGAGCAGTATCGTTTCATAACATATTGAACTTCTGTGGTTTTGTATGCAAATGGATACCAAATCGAAAGCAACGACTGTGATATTTTTGTTCAAACCATGACACCTCATTTCTCTACGTCTCCACTTCTCTACTTTAAAAGTCATGGTATTAGCAAAGTTCGACAATCTAAACGAATCCAACGTGGTTTGAGTTAACGATAGGAGCACAAGCTTCTGCATTTTTTCGAAGTAAAATTTCAGAATCAGTACGAGAAATAACGCTAATATGCATTTGACTTACTATAGACTTGCCATGCTGCTTCGTGAAGTGCCAACCAGTAAAATTTAAGGTGACATTGGCCATCACACAATGCATTGAAATCAATCGGCAAATGGGCTGGATAAGACGTAAAAGTAGCTCGACAGTCATCATTGAAGAGCGCACGATGGTTATCTATCCAGACTTCGCAAGGACCATGGTGTGAATCCACAAATCCTCGATGCTCTTCATCATTCTGCCAAAGTAATTCCTTGGCATTCGTTACATTTACAGGAGCAACGTCCTCTCGTGTGTTTCCACAGTCTGACACAACAGGATCGAGCATCTCACGCAGCGAAGAATAGCTGGAATTGTGAAATGCTGTAGCAAACATCGCAGCATTGCGTTCTGGAGTATCATTCCATTTTCTGTTTCCAAAACTTCGTATGTTGATGCTTTCAGTGATTGTCGTCACGAAGGATGTAGCTGTGTACGGGTCACGGTAGACGGCAGCTGGAAAGGAAAGATATCCATGACTTTTCACCTCGGCAATACATAAAATCATTGCCGCGAGAAAGTTCATGGTGATACGAGAATGTTGAGAATTGCAATGAGCTTTAGAACTTCAAATTGACACTGCGGTCTTGTGTTGGAAGGTCGATGTTGTTGACATTGGTTCATGTCGTGGCGTAGCTAGCACGACCGATAATCAGGTATGCTGCAAACGTTGGACGAACTTCTTGATCATACGCATTCGTGCCATTTGAAATGTGATCGCAACAAATGTCAGATATTCGCATTCCTTTTTGTCGCACTGAGCAGAAATGTGTTCTACCACACCATCTAAACCCATGACCAACATGAACCAAAAGCGACAGCGTGTTGCTAGCCCAGTGTCCAGCCCTCGTATTGAATGCCGAGCCTCTGATCCGAGTAGCAAAGAACCTTCTGATTTGTCAGCAGTAGATGCTGAACTGTTCAGCATTAACGACTCTCTACAGAAGGAGGAGACGTCACAAAAACGTGTGTCTATTTCATATTTTCGACGAACAATCTTGATGGTGGCTTATCTATACTTTCTTTATTTTACGGATTTAGAGACGTGGCAGATCGGCAAACGCGTGAAGAAGCTTGTGGAAAGCCATGAAGATTTGCCCACCGCCAAGAAATTAGACGCATATTTTTTATGGGGCACGGCATTGGCTCGATTGGCATCCTTAAACGAAGATTCGACACTGGCGGAAGCCGCAGCTGATAAGTTTCAGCTCATGTTAGAGCTAAGTGAAGACAGTGGTGATGAAGATGCTGCGGACGCTGCGTTAGGAGCCGTGGGATTTTCGCTTTGGGGGTCATCGCTGCTGATTGTAGCCACAGAGACACAAAATCGACATGTCTTGGACGAGGCTCTCAATAAGTTTCAACGAGCAGTCAAAGTTGATGGAGGCACGACATTTGAAACAAGATTTCAGTACGCAAAAGCTTTAAAAGAGGGAGGAGATTTGGTCACGTTTCTAGAAAAAGACAAGAAAGAAGAAGGAAATGCTTACTATCAGAGGGGATTAAAGGAATGTGGCAAGTTAGAGTCGATATACATGGAAGTATCAGCAAAGCAAGCCAAGCAATCGCGTGACGAGGAGTGTGATTATGAAGACGATGACACAGTGTTATGTGAGGATTTTGCTGAAGTAAAGTTGTTGGAAGCTGTGCTGCAAGGTCTACTAGAAGATTCTAGCAGTATTGACGACTTTCATCGCACATTTGCATTATACCGGGAAGCTATTTGTACGTGACTCGTTATTGAATTTATCAAATCTTTGATTTAAGGTGGTATTGATAGCGCTGAACTCGAGTAGCACCGACGCATTAATGGAAATGACTAATTATTTGGCAGCCAGATGTTTGGTGAGCTCGATGCAGGGAGTAAAGCCAACTGCTTCTGAGTGGGCCACACTGTTTCAGAACTTGGAGATCGAGTACAAGACTTTATTAATGAGATGTGGGTTTAATTTGGAAGACTTTTATAAAATTTGCAAGAGAAAAGAGGATTTACATGACCGCAAAGAGTCTGTTGGACAGGAAATTGATGAGCGGGTTCCATACTTGTTAAACACTCTTGGAAAAGGCCTTGCAACATTTGTTCAAGCCTTTCCACGGCTGCAGGAGCAAACGAATAAACAGAAAAAAAAGAGAAAAAAGTCGGCTGACGCCCGCTTCACTCGTGCAGTTGAATTGCTTCGCTCGGCTCATCACTTTCATGACAAGCTTGGCAGTTATTACTTGGCATGTTTGTATGCATCCCCGGCTTTCGAAGACGAAAATGTGAGTCTACTCAATTGACTGCGAGTTCATTGATGATATTTATTTTTATGTATGCAGCAATGTCGGACATGGCTAGAGACAGCTGACAGTTATGGGGCTTTAGAAGATGAGTTTGATGTACAAATGTTTACGACGATGAAAGAGAAATCATGGTTCAAGCGCTTGATTCAGCCACCTGAGCAAGTTGACGAGGGCGACGATAATGTCGGTCAACATGACGAATAGGCGATTTGTCCAACGGGCTTTAGTTATTTGGTAGCAATCCTCTAAGGTAATGGAAAAATAGTGCCATTTTCTAAATCACTTTGCCATCTTTTTTTACATAGCACTAAGCTCCGATACGATAAGTTTTTTGTCACATAGCTTCAAGAAAGACACACAAAGTGTTTATTGATCAACAAAGGCGGTATTTTCTCATAGCTAGTTTTTAAGGGCTTGTAATATTCTCATACAATCCGAGTGTGGCACTTTCTCAACTGAATTCTGCGGGATTTTATGGCATTAGTCCAGTCTGGAACGTCATCAAGAGGAAAGCATGAGCTGGTACCCACAATCAAGTCCTGAAGACAGCTATCAGTGGATATCCATCTTTTTGGAATCCCTTGACGGTGACTTGCCCGAGTTTGAACTAGACGTCGATAGTCAGCACTTTTTCGACGATATCAATGTTCGACTGGTTGAGGTCTCACCTGACGACCATGACCGATCTCTGCTTCAGCCTAACACGTTTGTTGTGAATGAGATTTCAGATACTCCAGATTTGTTGACAAGTTCTGACGGACAAGAAGCGGCTCCCAAATCACCAGTCTCATTTTGTGATCTCTTGAAAGATGCAGAAGCGGTAACAACATGCAACCTTCAAGCGTCAAGCCATGCAGCAACAACTCCTCGAAAGTATCAAGACCGCAAGTTAAAATTGCAAAAGCTGATTGCAACTGCCGCTTCTTATCCATATGAGAAACCAGTCACTCGCTCACGTTCGCGCAAAAATCTTAATCGCCGCCTGTTCAAATAGAAAAATGTCATTTGGCCTCATATGTACCACGGCGAGGACGAATCGAGAATTCGATTGAAAGTTTAAAGCAATTATGTCACAAGCAACCGCCATAAGCTCTGAAAATTTTAGTGTAATTAAGAAGGCTAAATTTGCTTACGTTTCGTGGTTTATATTTTGTACTATGCAACGGTAGGACTCATACAGGGGATAAATTACACGAACTTTTAAATGATGAAAGGACGGGAATTGTACAAAGTTAATATAGAAACTATTACATCCACGCTAAATCTCCTAAATGAATTACCAATAAATTCCTATCATTTTTTTAGAATAAAAGCCAATAACACAACGAGACCAGTCATGTCAAGGGTTTTCGTGTGTATTGTACAGAGAGAGCTCCGACTCTCACAGTCCGCGTTTAAAAACGCACAAAAGACGCTCTCGATTTCCTTCTAGTAAGAGCGGAGACGAGAGACTCTAAAGTATACGTTCGCTCTGCAATTCTAAGAGTACATGTAAATTACTAAATATGTAAGTTTCATCATCTCTCATAGTAAAATTATGGTGCTTTTCTGATACCTCTCTTTCACAGGAATCCCTTCATCTACATATCACGACATATCATCTCAATTTTGTATAATTTTTTTAATCTCACGCTAGGGTTTGTCTGGTTGTGAACATGAAGTATCGAGATATCTGTCGCCACGTATTTTTCCGTGGTGAGAATGTGCAGCGGGGCTGCCGTAGCTCCTTCGCTCATGTGAAGCTAAGCTCAGGTTTGTGACCTTCGTCCTATACTTAAAACCAGTACGAGTGTAGCGGATCGTAATCCGCTTATCCCAAGAGTAACCATAACATTAACCCAAGGCAATAAACCCTTCCGTTTAAAAGGTAACCTTTATTTCTTGGTCTTATTTGCGGCAAAGCCGCCTATAGTTAAATCTGTAGGTCTCCCTAATTAGATAGTAAAATTTAATGTAAAATGCATAAATACTGGCAGTCCAGCCACGTACTGACTTCTTGTTAAGGTGTAGCCACACCGTGATGTGAATACACCTTCTCGTGTAACCCACACCCTTGTTTGGCTACAACACTCACCCCTTCACACCAGGGTGCATGTAATTCTGTAGCAGAATGACACTTCCACATAATTTTGCTTGCAAGTGTACATTCTCGAGCGCGGCCTCCTCTCTTGGAAACTGTAGACACGAAGCGCTGTTGCTCCACCAAGAGTAAGGCTGAGTTCATGAATATCTCAACTACCCTCATCGAGAGGAAGATACTTTCTTTGCTACGGCTTTAAGAGACTTAGATGCTCAACATCAGAAGCATTACAGTGAAACCCAGCTTGTCTCTACCAGCACCCTATTGAGGCGCGTCACGATGTGCTCCACCAGCCCATTCGATAGCTTGCGAACGACTTAAGGCGAGCGAATACCGCATCTGGCACTTGATATGCTAATTCTTCTATCCATCAGGAATTGACATGAGCTCATCAAGTTGGTCTGTTGTTCTGAGGACGAAAACTCGAGAAGATCATACACCATATTCAAAGAGGATAAAGCTTTCTCATTTAAATGACAAAATGAAAAAATACGAATTTGGTAGGGGTAGAACAAAAACATATGCACAACAGATTTTGTTCTACCCCTACCAAATTCGTATTTTAGTCCGTACGCATTAGTTTGCCAGAACACTCTTCCACACCAATATGAGAGCCACACTGGGGCAAACAACTCTTGTGTATATTCGATACATTGCGCAAGAGCAGCGCTTAAGAGCACACACTGTGGGCGGAGTTATACCTCATTCCATGGTGCTTGATATGCGTTGTTGATGCGCAAAACCCGTATGCGATGGACAGGTCGAAGCGGATATTGCTGCATGTCGTGGAGACATGGTGGGGTATCCACCAGCGGCGGCGCAAATCACGGGATCGAAATGTGGCCATACGAAAATGTTGAAGGACGTGAGTTGGCATATCAACAAGCCGATTTATGCCGGCAACGACGATCAATGGATTGGTCGTATGGTGGATTCTCAAGGCCTTCCTCCACCTGCATCGTCGTCGACTTCCATTTTTGGACCCCAAGCGATGGGGCAATTTCTTCATTCGTTTCGGCTCCTAGTGAGCCTGTGGGGGTTCGCAACCTCACACTACGGACTACGTCACGGCAATTCGCAAGTAGTTGCGAATGTGGCTCCCACGAGCTTTCCAAATCCAGTTACCGAGCCATTTTTCAAGGAGCTGTAGCTATCCACGGCGTCGTCATGCGGACACAATCTTTTTTCCACAGGAATGTGGGCAACCCCGTCTCGGATTACCACTTAGCAACGGAATTCTCGGTGGTTGAGCAATCGACATCGGTACAATTTCGTTGGTGCTGCACTTGCAGATGAGAGACGCAGCGATGCGTCTGGACGAGCTCGTAGCATCCTCGGATGCAAATGCGATCGCGAAGATGGGTCATCAAATGGTGAAGGCGATGGAATCACTGTGGTCTGAAGTTCGCCATGTGGAGGTGAACGATCACGCAGCAATATCTGCTCTGTGAACGAAACTCGCTCGGCTGCAAGCGGCTTCATTATGAAGCTCAAGAACTTCAGAGTGCTGTGGCACAAAGTGATTCGATTTTGGGACTCAATGACGCTTTTGTCCTCGTTCACGATCTCCGTCACCGGACTACGATCAACCTCGTTCGTACAATCTGTACGCAAGAAGAATCACTAATGTGTGGCTTAAGTAAACCGACCGAGTATGTTGGATGGAGACGGATCCAGCTTGGTAAGTCCAATGTATATGCATTTCCGGCACATGTCAAGACCTTGATGTGACCGATGTATCGAATAAGAAGCTGGAAAGATTCTAGACTAGAGACGGCAGATTCAGCCAAGTTCTTGGTACTGACTATTCCATAACATTTTTTAATACATGTGTGTTTCTACGACCATGCATATCAGCATAAAATTTCTGTAAATCTTGCGCTCCGCCATAGCATCACTTACGCGTGATACAACATTTGCTCTTTCGGTCACGAATTTGTCAATACTTTGACGAATTCGCTTGTCAACTTGACTGAGTTGGGAGGCAAACGCTTGCCAAGCCCCTCCCTCACCAGAATATTGCGTGCCCTCAATGAGACAAAGAGGCAATGCTGAAAGGCGAAGGCCATTGATGCAAAAAGGAGCAAAGCCAGTTGATGCATGGACCGCATTGTTAATGGTAAATTCGACCACCGGGAGCATTTCTATCCATGCCGGCGGCGACGATGCCCAAACACTGCGTAGAATGTCTTCTACCACGCGATTCGCGCGTTCAGTTTGACCATCAGTCTCGGGATGGTCTTTGGTGGCCATCTCTAGGCTAGTATCTAAAAGACGAAATAAACTCATCCATAAGTCCACTGTCACGATCGAATACGATTAATTATGGTAATACATTATGTCGAAAGACATGATCAATAAATAATCGAGCGCTCTGTTCTCCAGTAACGGAATTAACCGTTGGAACGAGGCGCACCATCTTTCTTAAACGGTCTACAAACACCAAAACATCATTATGCCCTGCGGCATCAAGGAAAACCAGCAATCAGCTGGTTCTGGCAGACTCTGCAATGGAGCCTGACTGTGTAAAAAGGGCTTCACACGCTGACATACGTCACACGTACGTTGATACTTCTTAGCCTAAGTATACACTTTAGGCCACCAAATGTGGTGTACAAGCGCTGCATAAGTCTATTCTCGACCGAGATGACCTGCGATTAGCGTATCGTGTAATTCATACACCAACTTGTGCTTCAAGTAATCGTTGTCGGATACGACAACCCGAGAGTCATCTTGTACTTTGTAGTACAATAACCCGTCTTCGAGTGAGATTCGATGACTTTAACCGCGATAATGTCGATAAGACTAACTCGTCTGTAGTGTTCATCCCCTTAAAGCTAACAGCACAATCCTGGTCGTTTGGATACGCTTGTCGACTCATGTCGAGCCCGCTGGAAGTACACGAATACTTCGCATCCGCCAAGACATTCAGCTTGCATGGCTATAAGCTACTGTAAAGTTGTATTCCGCAAAAAAAACAACGGGCTATCAGTTCTGACAAATGTGGCGTTTGAGGCGCTGTACGCAACGATACGTGGTCGGTTTAAACGACGAATGGCTTGGAATCCACGAGTTCAACTCTAAACTTCACGGATGCATATTTTATTGCTAGCAATTCTTTGTAGCTAACGCGATAATTCCGTTCAGCTGTCTTCAGCTGCCTCGACTGATACAAGATGACACCTCTCTGTTCATTAACATCTTGCTGCAGCAATGCACACCCGATAACAAAATCGGAGGCGTACAGGATGGCAAATCGTATTTTAGTGATATCAAAAAAGGCGCTGCCTGCAAGCTGTGCTTGATATCGTCGAAGGCGACTGCACGAATTTGCTACAACCACTCTTGATCTTTCTTCAACAAGTCTGATAACGGGTGTGCCATGTCCGCACAAATCTTGGTATGACGTTGGAGATAGTTGGCCAAACCCAACCATTTTCTCAGCTCCTTCTGGTAAGTTAAGGCCGACCATTCTTAAATGGATTTGATCTTTGCTGGGTCTGCCCGAACACCGTCGATGCCGACAAAAAGACCCAAGTTTGGTACTTCTTCGGCGCCAAATATACATTTATCAATGTTAGCAGAGAGCTGATATTCTGTTATACACGCCAATACCTGATGTAGGTGCTCGAGATGAACTTGATCGACATCGGCCTATTTCGGATTTAACATGGACAAAAATGTCATCAAAATACGTCGACGCAAACAGCCGCAATGGACGGAATAAATGCGTAGCGAGACGGTTAAACGTCGCTGGCGCATTGGAGAATCTTTGTGGCATCGCCAGCCAATCCCATAGAATACCGCTAGGTGTGCTCACTGCCGTATAGGGAATCGATGGAGGCTCCATTAAGACTTTAAAATAGCCATTTACTAGATCAAGTACGATCAAACATTTCAAGCCAGTCATCTTGTTGATAATGACATCCCTGCGAGGAAGGGGGTCTGAGCTGGCACATCCGACACATATACGACAGCTTGCGGTATGTGCGTACAATACGCCACTTGCCGTTTGGTCAGCGAACGCATAACGTTGGCTCACGATTCACTCGTTCTCACCCACCCCTGTCACTGTTATGCAGCAAACAGCGAATCTGTAAACTCGGATTGGTCAGCTGATAATGGCCATTGACGCAATAGCAGATATCCTGCATCTGGCTCAATCTCGATCTCGTGTCGTATACCACGAACTGGCGGGAGGCCGCGCGGGAGTTTCGGACTCAAATATGTTGACGTGTACTTGGACACGAGGGTGAAATAAGGATCGCGCGGATTCTAATGAATAAATTATCCGCGTCGCGATTTAAGTCGCCGTCGAAAATCTTTAACGACACTTGGAACGAGTACACAGGACGTATTAATCGCTCTTGCACGACGAATCATAACGACTTTGACGAGCGCTCCTTTCTTGATGTCTTCAAGGGACTTTGAGAAGGTTAGTTCTCTCAGGATCGTGAGCAGAAATTTCTGGCAGTGGGGCCATATAAGCCTGGTCGAGTAATCCCGTCACTGGGTCACAACTGCATTTTGTGGTATCAACCACTGGATCATTAGCGTCCACCGTATGTTAGACAACAGGAGCAATGGCTTCCACGATAGATCAGACTATCAGAGCATGATGTGCTCTGACAGTAGCGTTAGCTACTGGGGTCTTTATCTCCACAGCAATGCTCTTTACTATAGTATATAGTGTTTACACAATAGCGTTAGCTTTTGGATCCGTTGCTTCCACAGTTGATTTGCTTACTGGAGCATAACGTGATTCTATAATAGTATCTACCGGAGCATTGTCTTCCACAGTAGATTTTACTACTGGAGAATAGTGGGGCTCCACACAAGACTTTACTATTGGAGCAAGAGCTTCAAAAGGAGCAATAGCTTCAAAAGGAGCCTTCGCTTGAGATTCCATGATAGACTTGATCATCGAAACGACAAATTCCACAGCACCATTGACTACTGGACCATGGGCTTCCACAGTAGATTTATTCCTGGGGCAATAAAGTGTTTCGACACAACTGACGTCACAATCGCATCTTCTTGGTGACTTATGACTTCATATCTATGTAGCAAACGCCAACATTGTGAGCTCTGTATTCGATTGCAAAGTTGTTACGCTGGTGGATAGCCACATACGAGTCATGATGTCCGTAGGTTTGACTTTCGCTCGGCGAGCTATTCGCAATCTACCAAGCTCTCCAGTTGATCTATGGCTCGTTGTCTTCTTCTGGTATAAGATCATACCGAAAATCCATATGGATGACGGAAAACGTCGATTCGAAGTAAAAACCCGAGATGCTCTGTTGTGAACAAACGCGTTCGTCACAAGACGGACATATGTGTTACCATGATTCTTCGCGCATACTGCATCGAAGAGGAGTGAATTCTTGGCAACGCTCTTCTTTCAAAACTTACACGTTGACGCTTCAGAGTCAATGAGGACTCTGAAGGGTATCCCAGCTACCTTCACCGTTGTCAAAACTACGAAAGGGCCTCCCTTTCTCTGCCCCTTCGTGGGAAGTCTAACTTCTTCGGGGACAGCGGTTTCCCCTGCGCAATATCAGCACAGGAGAATGTTGCTGCTTCTACCCCGGTAGGCCGCCCCGCGCCTGTTTGGTCTGCGCGTTTCCTGACGACGGGGAACACTCCGGAAGGTGTAACAACATCGTCCTTGCTGAGGAATGGGCCTCCTCGTCCGCTGCAGAAATTATCCCAATGGCCACCACGTCGGCTGACACCCGGTCAGCCTCCTCGACTACGAGTAGGCCAAACTGGTGATACATCAGAGGGTTTGGACCCATAAATCTTCGTCGGGCAGTCCCATTTGAGGTGGCCGCTAGGCCAAAGCCATTCCAGGTTATCTTTCGGCGATCAATAGCGGACAGGTCCATGGGCCCAGAAACACCACTTGACGGCGGCTGCACATCGGTGGGACCAGTGGATAAATCAGGCGACCGTCGCTGGAGCTTCTTCTGCTGTAAGGCGACGAAGATTGCATCTTCAAACTTGGTCGGTTATCGACGAAAGAATTCAGTCTTTCGAGAGCCGATCTCGAGTTCCTTCATCCCTTCATAACATCGGCTACCATCACGTTTTTCAAAATCGGATTGTCGTTCAGCGACTCCAGAAACCTGCAAATTTACTTTTCAAAGTCGTAGATCGAGCGTTTACCCTGACAAAGCATCAAAACATCGAGCGATGTTCAAACGGCGCACTCGGTGAAAGAAACATCTTCGCCACAGATTTTTGGAGAAACCTCCAAGGGGAGAAATAACCAGGATGTTCATTAATGGGCAGCAGCATCCATTTGCAAAAACGCAATGCAACCTCCAGCTGTTTCTCGTGAACAAGCGCTGCTGCTAATACCATATCCACCTTCGTTGAGCCATCTCAATTCGAAAGTCTCAGCTCTCTTTAATTGATTCTCTTTTTTACCAAGCTATTGTGTAGTGCTGTTTGGATTCTTTACTGGAACTTCGTTCCATTCATAGGTGTATTATGCGTGTTGAGGCTGTACTTAATGCCCTGAGACTCGTCCAATGTCATCCAGTATCTTCTTGACTCCATCCAGTTCTTTCAACAAGCTCATGAGCAATTGTGCATTCATCTACGAACGCTGGTAATTATGAATATTCTCCTTGCTACCTCGTGCACTTATTCCTGTCAATTTTGGACTCATGAGAATTATCCGTCCAAGTGTATCAACCGCTAATATGATAACAGTAGGGCTTGTGGGCATTCTTGCCTGATTCCTGAGCGTACCTCCCATTATGATGATAGGTTACCATTTACGAGAAATTGTACCGTAGCTCTTTAACGAAGGGTGCTAAGTACTTTCGGGAAGCTATCCAAAAATCCATGTGCTGCTAGAGCACATTGTAAGCACTTACAGTCTCGCGTATCGTACGTTTTACTCAAATCCAAGCAATGTGCTGCGGCTGAATCAGCCCATTCTATTTTCAGGTCTGCCGTATGTATCTCCAGCTAACCAAGTAGTATATTTCTGTATTGTCAATACTGCGTCCTCTTACAAATCCTTGCTGAGACCTGCTGATTAACTTCGGTAAAACTGTGTGTACCCGTTCTACTAATATTTTAACATACATTTTGTATGCCTTGTTGAGTAAGGCAATTGGACGGTAATCCATGGCTTCTGCCAAGTCTTCGATTTTTCGTAACGGAATAGCCGTCGCTGGGGGAGGAATAGCCGAACAGCTAGCTGATGTCAGCCGACTCACCGTGCGTGAAGCAGTCTGAGACTTCCTGCCTACTAGACTGAGTGTCGTATGACACGTTCGCGATGCGATGGCTGAAAACCAAGTGATGTAACAGGAATATGCAGACGGAAAAGGTAGAAGAAATGTTGAAAACATTAAGGTCGGAGACCTGATTATTTTAAATGCTAAGAAGCTTCATACACATGCTGTTTCTTCTGTTTCTAAGACAAAGCCCCATCCAAGGTTTTTTGGACCTATTAAGGTGGTGGCCAAGCGAGGCCTAGCGTGCACGCAGAACCTTCCGAGAAGGAAGCGCACCCACCCGTTGTTTTATGCGGGCTTACTTAAGCCGTACCGGAATCCGGCGCAAGTGAGTTGGTGCCGGGCCGAAAGGCGCTCATCCTCCCAGAAGTTATACCAGCAACTGGTTCTGATCACAGAGTGCAACAATTTCCGTCTCGGACGGCGCAAGGCGCTACACCGTCACTCGAACTGACGTATCCGCCAACTCGACGGCTAAGAGCAGCTCTAACAGAGCGCGATGATCCCCAACGTGAGGCAGTTGGTGAACAAAGTGCTCCAGGTCTCGAGGTCTCTCGTATAGTGGTAGGCGATCTCGGAGAGATGCTCGGCTGAGTGCCAATGACGTCGAGCGTTGTCGTCCAACGCTCGAAGAGTATCGCGAGTCACTGGACGGCGATCGACCAAGTCGTCATCGCCCGCCGTTGACTCTTTTCGACGAGAATGGTGACGTCCACTACCTCGTGAGACGCCTCGTGGTCGACGTCGTCGATGGGGTCTAACCCAGTATCATGTGAAGTGGCGGGGATACCCAAAATCCGATAACATGTGAAAGTTTGAGGT
>NW_020189786.1:136578-140356 GCF_900000015.1 Plasmopara halstedii
CGGCTGAACGTGGAGTGGCACGATACCCACTGAGCGCTGCTCAAGTATGTAGCAGACGCTGCATGCCAAGAGTGGCATGATCGGACGATGTCCGAGGCATCGAGGGCGAGGCACTTGTGATGCGCGTGAAGTGGTACGTAAATCACTGAGCACTGCTCACGTTTCGAAGCAGACGCTGCATGCCACGATTGGCATGGTTGGACTAGGTCCGAGGCGACTTGGACAAGGCCATCAGATGCGCGTGAAGTGGCACGTTTTCTACTGGACAAAGACTGCGGAAAAAGCAGCTCTTCGTCGGATGCTGTTAATAACATCACGGCTCCGGGGGGGGGCTAATACTGGACGACGCTGAGTACGTATTCCCACTGGTCTTGCCGAGACGTACAGCCTCTAAAGACAGGCGATGTAGACGTCGTATGCTGGGCTTCGACCCTGACCCAGGATGTTGCTACCGTGGACGATATCGCATAGCTATACACCCTCGTCAACGGTTTGACGGGGGAGGAAAATGGCGACGTCCGCCTCGAGGCTAATTATGCAGCGGATGCATTTCTAAAGCTGGGAGAGATGTCCTTCGATGAGCTCGGCGGTGCCTTGAAGGAGAGCGACCTAGCCGAAGTGGTCATTATACGACCAGAAAAGGAGATCAACTCATCGTCGCTTCTGAATGAAGCTGTTTTGGAGGACACAAAAAAGGTGCTGAGCGCACGAAGTGGGGCTTTGATTCTAAAGAATTCCTCGGATCCGTACTATCTTTTAGTGAAGGATTTTCAACACGTCGGCTCCAAAGACCCGCCATCCATCCTACCTCCGGACGGAGGCGGTGTCATAGGACTGAACTGGTTTCCGAAACCAAATACTGCGTAACAGGCCAATGGCCCCTCAGTGACGCCTTTTTTCGTGCGAAGTACGACGCAGGAATGTTGAGTGAGAGCAAGTCTCCCCAATTGACACCCACGTTTTGTGTCCGCATGCTGTACGGCAAGTGGCGTATCGTTCATGCTAACAATAAGCTCAACGCTGGCACCTTTCCGACCCAAATGCCGATTACTAGGAACGATGTTCTCCAGAGCAATATGGTTGGCTGTACAAAGTACAGCGCACTCAACTTTGTCGATGGTTATTACCAATTGCTAATGAGAGCGAGTAATATTCCGCTGACAGCGGTGAGTACTCCGAGCGGGATGCTCTGGGAGTGGCTGGTGATGCCCTAAGGGTTGTCAAATGCACCAGTAACATCTAATCGTTTTATGACGCAGTTGTTCAGGCCCCATTGGGCGTATGCACAGACAAACTTTGACGACATCTTCATCCAGTCGTGAGGAGCACGGGATATCAGATGAGGAAAAACACATCGTCTATTTGAGAGCGATGCTCGAGTGCATACGCACAAATAAGCTGTATGCTAATGCATATAAGTGCATCTTCGGCGAGGAAGAAATATCTTTTTTATGGTACTTTATTGAGATGCGTCGCCTTCGAGCGGATCCCGCTACGGTCGAGGCCGTTGTGGACTGGCCGAACCAAAAACAAGTGGCTTGGTCTCGCCGACTACTTGCACAAGTATAGCGTGAATTATGTGGAAATGGCGCGGCCAGGCCATTGTCGAATTTTTTTAAGGAAGGATGTAGAATGGTGTTGGGAAACCGAGCATCGGGAGGCTTTTGACAGGGTCAAAGACAGCCTCATTCATACCCCAATACTGGCGCTACTAGACCCCGATTGTTATTTTAGTGTCGTATGTGACGCTTCGGACTTTGCTATCGGCTGTGTACTACAGCGATCAGACGCCGAGGGGCGAGATCGGGTGATCGCGTTCGAATCCCGCCAGCTTAAGGCTGCGGAGAAGAACTACCCAATCCATGACAAGGAATTACTTGCGACGACGTATGTACTTGTCAAGTTCAGGGTGCACTTGCTAGCCTCAAAGCCGTTTGTGATCTACACAGATCACGCGTCACACACTGTGACTCAGTCACCTCTCCTCTCACAGAGGATGGCCAGGTGGCTCTCATTCTTTGCAGAATATAACTTCGAGGTGAAGTATAAGCAAGTTAGGAAAGCAGAATGCTTTGGCTGATGCGTTGTCACGCAGACTGGATTATGTACTTGCTCATATCACGACGGTGACGTCGATATTGATGGAATCGATCCGCGCCGCATACGCGGGTGACAGTATGTGTGTGGCGCTGCTACAGGCTCTCAGGAGCAAGAAGTTCGAAAACTCGGACAAAATGTTTTCGGCGTGATTGCGCGCACGGGTACAGCAAAATTCGTTGAATAATAAATTGCTGTATCATAGCACCGAGTCGATGGATACGCGACGAATTGTGGTTCCTCAAAATGAGGATTTGAAGTACCGTATCCTCTATAAGAACAATCAGTGGTCATCGAGATTTGTGAAAAGACCTACAGCTCTGTGGGCTGCCAATTCTGGTGGGCCAAGCTGTACAAGTTGACGAGCACCTATGTGTGCCAGGTGAGACGTGTCAAAGGGTGAAATCTCACCAAATGCGGCTGCGCCGCTAGCCAGTTTGCCGGTACCCTCCGGGTGTCGGCAGTCCATGAGTATAGACTTTGCGTTTGGCCTGCTGAAGGACTCGGCGGGCAACACGGGTGTGGTGGTCTTCGTCGACCGTTTGAGCAAGATGGCTCATCTTGCAGTGGTGCCACCATCGACGGTGTTGGTACAGCGACGCTCTTTGTGGGCCGTGTCTTTTGACAACATGGACTCCCGGAGTCAATTGGCTCTGACAGAGACCCACACTTCACTGGAAAGTTTTGGTCGACAGTCTTCAAGGTGCTGGGCACCAAGCTGACTACTTCAACAGCGGACTATCCCTAGCCGAGACGTATGTACCCAGAAATTAGTCCCATTTGAGTCATTCGAAGTGACTATTAGCCACCGCTGTAAGTTGGCATACACCATTCTACTAGGGTGCACGCATCTCTTCCGGACGAATTCTGGTCTGTTCGTCCCTCCTCGAACATTCCCTTACCTAAAGTTAGCTACAGTTGGTAAAATACTGTGTACTTTACGCTGGATGAATAGGTCACTGGTGTCGCAACGGGGCTGCCGTAGCTAAGCGCTTTGAGGAAGCGTAATTTAGGTCACCGAGCTTTCGTTCTTTACAAGAATCAATACGAGTGTAGCGGATCGCGATTCGTAGTTAGTACCTTAACCAAGGCTAATAAACTCTTCGTTTAAATTCAAAACTGACTTTATTTATTTTATCTGCGGCAAAGCCGCCTAATTTTAAATGTTTACATTTTCCTAAATATGTAAAGTAAAATCTAAATACATGCATAACTACTGGCTACCTAGCCACATAGCGTATTCTTGTTTGGGTGCAGTCATACCATGCCCATCTCGTGTGACTCACACCCCTATTACCAGGGTACTTGTAATCCCGTTACAGGTGTTACATACAAAACGTGTCACGTTCTGGTTCCAAATTGTGCCACCTTATGGAATTTACCCTACCGTACTTCACAAAATAAAAGCCACTCAAAAAGATCACCTTTTCTGATTTTCGTTCCCCTCTTAACATTAAGGTGATTTTTGTTTAACAAAAAAATCACCACATGGGTAATGACCAAACATAAAAATCACCACGGAGTCCGCACTCTAGTTTGGCATCATGTAGAGATTTCTGCTATCGAATCCTGCGAATCAGAAGTGGGTGGACTCCCAAGAACGCAGGAAATGCGGGCGAGACTACGTTGAATCTGTCGCTCGCCTAATTCGTCGAGAAATGTTCCCGGAGTTGCATTTGCA
>NW_020189786.1:140366-152219 GCF_900000015.1 Plasmopara halstedii
GCCTCTGTTCCCCGTCGAGGTCATTAATGATTATACCACCGCACGCGGTGCCATGTCGGACAGTGCGTCTGCGGCACCGGGTATGTATATCCTAGGCTCGATGAGCACAAACGTCGCTTTTCGCACACGCTTTCAGTGCCAAGTGGCGTCGATGAGTATGTAGTCGACTTTGAGTCTGACACCTCTTTTCCTGCATGGGATGACGAGGACGGCGAGCTGCACCGAGCAGCGTGATACGAGCCCTTCTCGCGCCTTGCGGACCCCATGTCCGTTCCCTGACTTCTCGTCAACTAAGGAAGGGGGACGAAGTTGGGCTCTGCCCGTGCTCGCTGTCAGAACCGGCGAGACTTGATGATTTTCGTGTTGTGGACACAGGGCTCATTGAGCAAGAAAGTTGTTAAACTCCAACAAATTGAGTTGCAGTGTCCAACGGACACGCGAGCCTCGTTGAGGCAATAATTGATTGAAACTGTTAATGTTCTCAATCTTAATGGGGTACACGAACGCTAATAACAGGGGGGTGTCACACGAGATGTTCATGATGTGACTACTCACCCAAACAAGAATACGGTACGGGGCTAGGTAGCCAGTAGTTATGCATATATTTAGATTTTACTATATATATTTAGTATATTCAGAAAACTTTTAACATTAGGATAAAAATGTAAATATAAATCAGTTTGGAGTTTAAACCGAAGAGTCGATTAGCCTTGGGAAGGCAATCATCACTCTTGGAGTAAGCGGATTGCGATCCGCTAACCCATACTTGGTTCTTGTAAAGAACGAAAGGTCGGTGACCTAAAGTACACTTCCTGAAGCGTTTTGCTACGGAGCCCCGCTGCATTACCCCTCCAATTTTGACATGAATTTTGGCTTAGTGGTTTTGAATGGTGGCTCCAATCTGTTAAGTGAGAGTTTGAGTCCCACCAACGGTCAAAGTAGGAAGCGATTATTGGTGTCTGGGGTAACCAAGGCTCTCCAGCAGGAGTCACGTTTCCGGCCGGTCGATCTTTGATCATGGGATTTCAAGGTGATGTACCCATAACCGTTTTTTTTCACGCATCACTAAATTGTATATTAGAGTTGATACTGTATAGTGTATAATATTAGCTAGGTACATTTGAAAAGTAATCCTATAAACTATGATATAGACATATTTCAACTGAGTAAATATTATATGGTCCTTGAGCCGTTGACCCAGCTCGGGTAACAGCTAGAAAAAATTAAAAAGGAAGGCACTCACTAAAAAAATCTCACAAATAGCCTATCAATTGGACTTCGAGTTGGCGACGGGAAAAATGAGAACTCAAGCAAAAATCAAAAAAAAATACCCCAGCGGATTGAAGCAACGTAATGTCTTAGTCAGGAGTGAGTAGGTGTAACCGTGTGACAAGGAAATACATAGCAACTTCCAACTGAGCTAATATCATGCCGTTAAGTTAGAGGATCATCACTTTAGCCGCTCACCAATTCTTTTATGTTTATATACAAACTTTGAGAGTAATGAAAATTATTTCAGCATTCAATGTGCCACGATCATATTGTCTTCCAGTTTAATAACCACTAAAACTCAAGCAATATTTCCCTCGTTTCACTTCTCTAATCAGAGATGTTGCAAGTGTAATGGTCTGATCGTTGTCATCGAGTCCGATCAAAAAAATATGAGGTCCATCATCCTCGGACAATATTTGCGACCGTATATTTGCGCAAAAGAGATTGCTGATGCTGGTCGACTTCGACCAACATGAAAGGTGAAGAGAACGATGTTGTCCTTCACCAGAAAAGTGCCCATACTGTAAGTTGACATCGTAACGTGATAGCACCAAGGCAATAGCAACTTTGCGTTCGATGGGTCTCTAACTTACTTGGTAATGAATATGTCAGACACAAAATAAAAATTGATTTTACTTGAAGTAATACTAGCATGTGCACACACAAAATATTGACGGATAGCGTAAAATAACGCTCGATTTCGTTACATAATTTAGCACTGAAGAAATGGTCATGCTACGTCATGATTGCCACACATGACCCTCTATTAAGCGTATTCGAAATGAGTTGGAAATGATATGATATTATCAGTCCATACTCGTCGCAATTAGTGTGAGGTATGTTCTGTGACGCTTGTTTTTCAAATCGCTCCATAACTTAGCATAACATTCACCGTCTTTGTTGCTTGAATGATCCTGCTTTGTGAATTTAGCACTATAATCGCACAAGATATCTGTCTTTCATCACTACATAGTATTTAGCACCTGTTCTTCACATATTGATCAATTGAAAAACATTCTCGGAGCGTCAAAATTAGAGTCCGTTAAGCATAAAAATGCCATACACTTAATGTTATAATGTGCATGCAGAACTAGCCTAGCTAGTTCCACTCGTTTATTTTGAGCTGTATTAAGTGCTTGTAACTTAGAAGACATATAGGGAAAGATCGCTTATGGCTCCGAAGCATATGGAGCTAGGGAACGATTTGACGATTACCAATTTTAAATTGTTATTTTTACATTCAAGATGCTACAACCTTTATTTTCGACTAAACGAAGTGCCTTGCTTCCCATTATCAACGGGGGTTGGAGATTTCCAAATTATGCTATTGAACTACATACCACGCATAGCCGAATTTGCAGTTGCTAAATTCCTTTTAAATATATCTACATAAACCAACTGCATGCATAATCGCTTTAGTTATGGACATATCCATTTATTCCTCATTTCCTTGCTTTTAATATGACTACTTGAAGCACGGCTGATTTTCCAGATACTGTGTGAGCTGCGTGCGAAAGAGCTGGCTCGTTAAAAAATTAGTAGACTCACTTACATTGTATGCTAATGTTTGAGTACTCAGCCAAGACTTGTTGGAGTACTGATGCTAATTTTTCGCGACTTAGTTATGACCCGCGCGACCATCGTCACCAAGATGTAAATGCGTGTTTTCGTTGAACAAGCTGCGTGACGGCGTCAGGAGTGTATTTGTCATGTGGATCTCGATAGCAACCCAGACCACTATTTCCAGGTTCTTGTCAATTACATCTTACAATAGTTAAGTTGGTGGTAAAACCATTTACGGAATCGTTGCACAATTATTTTCATGCCAGCAGAATCCAAGATTAACAGCGACCCTATTTACTTTCCTCGAGCATGGGCTTGAAGCAGACCAGGCTGTCCAGAATATACAATGAAAGTTCATCATTCCGCCAAAAGTTGTGCATCTTCGTGAAAACGTAATATTCGCTTACAAAGCCCGGCTAAAGCGATATGTGCATCATGGTGGCTCATGCTCTATTTTTAATGCCAAAATGCTATTTCAACACCGAAAAGCTTTTTTCTAATCGCTCGTCTCCGGAATATAAACAAATCGCTGCGCAGCGTGCTTATCAAGCAACGCGTCTCACCACTTGATACAAGAAGCAAACAAACGAACAAGCAAACGATGGATTTTTTCACGCATTGACGATGATCGTTCACGTAATCAGAAATGACGTACAAAAAAGGTAAGGTCCTATTGTGTCATAACAGCTAAAATTGCTATATGACATAATTAGCCAAAAATGCTTGAATTAATGTCGTTTCACAGAAAAGCTTTTACAATTTGTGTTGATATCATACGCCTGCAATCCTACCAGGCTGAACTTATTGTGCCAATTGTTACTGGGCTTGTTTCTTCTTGTTGGTGGTTATGCGATGATACAAATACAACGTTTGGAATCGTTGCGCTTGTAAAATGGTAGACCTAGCTTCTACCGTATATTTCAAATCGGAGGATCTGGTGGCTAGCCGAGTACTATTTAAAGACTAAGAAGATCTGGTGAAAGAATCTTGTCGTATGAAGTATTTATCGCTCACAAATAATACCTGCTTGCTATGGTACCACGGCCAGATTAAGCAGCTTTTTCTCAGATTTAAATCCGCTGGTATTACTATCAAATTATAAGGTTAGCAAAGGATTAGTCCAAGAGCTTTGTCAAATCTGTCAAGGACTAGTACGACGGTTGCGCTAATTTTCCTAGCTTTCTTCATGACGCATCCCAGGCTGAAGTGTCGAAAAGCAAATTAAAGTGAGATGCCATCTTTAGCGATGACTTGAAGACAGTATTAGCAAGAGCAATAGTGGTCCACCCCTGTCTAATCCGCCCAGATAGCTGCCAGAGACATGGTATGGAGGTAGTTCGAAGGTTCCCAGAGCGGCAAACGTTGCTGTAGTATGTCGCTCGCTCGTTTCTGCGACGTGAGTTCAGAGACTGCCTCTCCCTATACAACTTAATTTCGCATAAACTGACAACTTTCATACCTATTGGTTTTCATTTATATAGATATTGCAAGAAATTCACAGCCTTACTGAACAAAAACCTATTTTTAAGCATGCGTCGCCACATGGCAGCCTTGAACCAAAACCTGGCACAAAGGAGCGGCAGCAGCGCCGTAGGACAGGCCGCTGCATTAACAATCAAACCACCACCTCCGTGCAGACACCAGCTTCGGCAATTAAAGCTCGTCAGTTTCAGTGTAGACGCGTCAGCAGCAGCATGAGCGGGGTTGCTGAAGGGCATGACCAGCGTACGAGCAGTGAGACTGAAATTGAATGCGATGAGCTGCAGCCCATGGCAGAAGAGGAGACATCAGCAGGCTGGCGGAGGCTGCTTAATTTTCCACCGCAGCCGATGTTAGCGCCTGTAGCTCCGGCGTTTTCATTAGATGATCTTGCACAAAAGAAAGAGTCAGACGCAGCGAGTGAAATTGCTCCAACAACACTTGCGGGTCACGTCATGTGGAAAGTAGCTGCGCGGATGTCATTGCATCACGAGAGTCGTCTACTGCAGCACTTTACTCGCTCTATTCGCAACCGAGGAACGAATAAGGTGCGTCAGGCTCATACAAACGGTCGTAACTGTGGGGCGTTAATACGGTGACTGATGGGTGGACCATGCCGTTATGATTGCAGGATGGGGAGAGGAGGCCCAGTTTTATGCTAGAGATGGACCCAGATGAGGTCGATATGAATTCACAAGCAAAACCTAGGAAGTCCGTACGTAATTCTATCCCAGGACTGCGTAAGATAGACGATGGTATCAATCGGCGACAATTGGACCCAGATGCCGCCGCATATCCGGAAACAGCAGGTCGTCCCGCTTCTGCTGTCAGTGGCACTGGCGCAGCTTCATTATTGTCTAGTACTAGTACCAGTATATTGCCTCCGATGCCGCCACTTGTGTTTTCGCCGACTAAACGAAACTCGCAGAAACATGCTCGCAGTATGACGCTTATGCAGTATTCCAAGTGGAAATACCCCGGACTGCGTCCAGGTCTCTCAGTGCGAGTAGTACGGTGCGATATTGCGAATTCTATGCATGCTGTCTCAGAGTATGTACTGCACGTTGTGGATCTGCATACTCGTGTCTTCTGGATTACAAAGAAGCGGTTTAGCGACTTTTACTACCTCCGTCGCAAAGTTCGCGGCATGATCCGTCGCGCACCCGAGACAGCTGATGAAGAGAGGGACTATCTACGCTTTTTACTGGACCTGCCGTTTCCGCGGCGACGATTTCGACCAGTTAGTTCCGCAGGGATAAACCGCGGGCTAGGCGAAATCGAGGTCTTTTTGAGAAATCTGGCAGCATTAGAACCTACCTCAAAGTTGCAACGCAGTATTTTAATGGAACTGCAGCTCGAAATGTGCTCTGCTGAATTTGTGTCTTCGCTGGAGAAGATCGATACGACTGGGGAACCTCTTGAGCCAAAGTGGTTGAATTACGATCTGTTTCGCCGACTTAACTGTGATGGCGCAGTAGAGGGTAGTACGTGCTATAAGTTCTTGCACGCTTTTAGAAATCGAGTTACCACGATTGAAGCTGCCGTGTGTCCAGGATGCAGTGAGTTTGAAGGAATTGCGCTGGCAACAGCAGCAGTTAAGGATCTGCGCACTACAGTCACAAGTATCGAAAAGTATATTCTAGAAAATTTGGATCCACAATACGTCGATACATTGTCTCTGTCGGACCAAAGTGTTAATGTATCGTCTGTGTTGGACGATTGCGTTTATCATGCTGTGGAAGATGCTATTTTAGTGCCACTTGAAAAACAGGTCAATTTTCTTGTGAGTACGACAGTGGATAAGGAGGCTGAGAAGCGACTGGCGCACAATATTGAGCGTTTAAAGTGCAGATCTCAGACTGAAAGTGGCATTCCAGAGCATTTGCAGTCCGACGAAGACTGGGGATTGTCATGCCATCATCTAAGCATGATTGACGAGCGAACACTGCCTATGGACAAAATTCAGGAACTTTTGCGTGCTGCTCTTGAAATTTTTAAGAGCTGCGGCGAGAAGAATCTGGAGTGGCGAGAAAATTCAGCTCTGACTGCTGACGACTACCTCCCTATCCACATATATGTTGTTGTGAAAAGCGGGTTGAAACGACCGCTAGCCACGAAGGAACTTCTAGGCGCCATGATCCACCCGTCTTTGATGCTGGGGGAAGTGGGCTATTTCTTAACCATGTTTGAAGTCGCGCTGAAGTACATCGCTGACATGTAAATCAAGACCAGATAATTAAGCAAGCTAAGGTCATTTTTGAGCGACTACGTGCTTGATCATCAGCGCGTTTTTCTTTGTGTTAGCAGTATAATTGGGCATGTAACAAGACAACTAGAGTAGCCGACATTATATTTAAATGTCGTGCATGTTAACCGATGAAAATTATAGAATGCGTACCATAAATTGCCATTGTTGAGCCCGTCACTTGTCATGGAGCTGATCAAGATGATTCGCAACATAAAAGTGGAAGAAGATATCATTAGATTTGCTTTGATGGCGGACCTACCGTTTATGCTCGCTTTTTTGCTCCCTTACTTACCCTAACAAAAATTGACACACACTAATTTCGCTTTAAGAAAGAACGACCTACAGAAATCGCACATACTCAGGTTTTGTTTACCAGTTTGCTTCGAATAGATTACTCACATACTGAGATTTGACTGGTGGTTGTTGATAATTTGTCCTTGAATATGCTGTGCAAACTAAGCACAGTAAAAATAGCAATAGCTCGCAGGTCTCACCATACATATGAATTAAAGTAAGCTAAAATAGAAAATTTCGAAGTCATTTCGTCAAGGAAGTGTTTTTTTACCTCTAATTTTGTACCATATACTTTTTTTAAAACTAAAACTTTGACGACCATGTCCGCTCATCCTCCTTCAAAGAGTACTACAACTAGATTGCCGTTCACCTTGCACAAAGAAGATATTGATTTCACCATTTGCGCTATCTCGAAAGGGTTTATGCGCTCTGGAGCCTCTCAAGTGACTTGGTGCTTATTTGCTCTTGAATGTGACTCTTAACCTAAAAATAATTATATATGTTCTGCTATCTACGGTAATAACACCCATGTTATGCATCGCGTGAGGCCTCTACCCTTTTATGTCTCATAAATTGGGTACTTACGCCGTACACAATCGTCACTCCGTCGTCATCGGCAATCTGCCGAGCATCTCTCCTAGGTCGCCTATCGCTGTGCGGGAGACCTCACGAATCTGGAGCACTTTGTATACCGACTGCCTCGCGTTGAGGATTATCGTGCTCTGTCGGAGCGGCTCGTAGCCGTCGAGCAGGTGAATAAGTCACTTCGTGTGACGGTGAGAAGAATTTGTAGATACCGTCAACGTCGTGATTATAGGTTTAAATCATCCAAAGTGTCTGCCGCACCACGCTGGAGCCTTTATCCATTTTGTACTGGACGCTGGCAGAGTACTGGGTATATCTTCGCGTACTGGGTGAAGAAGGCACGTCGTCTTTCACGTTTAGTAAATTTTAAAGCTGCTTTGAGTAAAAGAGACCTCAGATTGTAATGTCCTTCAGAGTTGTCTTTAAGCGCGACTTAGTAGTCAAAGAGGACCATCAGCATCATACTATTTGATGTTGAAGCCCTGCTCATCACCATGAGTCTGTTGTTACAGCTCAAATCTAAGACTTAAAACCCGACCTCATTTTCTGGTGGGAAGCGCTTCGCAATTTGGAAATCCTTTTTGCTTTCCGATTGGAGATGCCAGCATTACCCATGACACAAACACAAGTTACACACTACATACTACAATTCCCTTGACAGCCACAATATCCATTTATTTGTCGAGTCTGTAATCTGATAAAGCAACTTGCGATGTCACTACATTGAGTAGCTTGCAGTCGTAGCTAAATATAAAATGATATACATATACGATGTCACAGTTACGATGCGTTTTATCTGGGCTGGCCCAAAGGCATGCCACAATGTCGCTTTTACGAGCCTTTTGGATGTAAAGCGTTTGTCACAAAAAAGCATCAAACCGCTTATCCCCAGAGCACCAATTAGATTCTTGTCTGCTTGTCATACAGACGCATGGTGAGACTATGTACATTTGGGATACTACGTCGAAGACTCTGGCACCGAATCAGCGACATACAAAATTTCGGGTGTTCCTTTATGTAAATGTGCTTTATTTCCAAGCCTAATTTATGCAACACGAAGACGCTGAACATGATTTTGAGGTGATTGGCGTCTACATAGTACATCTTCGTACCTGAACTGCATTGCTTAGTGTCGTTTACCGTCATTTCTCATCAGAACGACACAGATTGACTGAAACACCAATAACGTTTAAAATGTTGCCAGTAGGTAGATGACAGATCACTTTATGAATCGCAAAAAAGCTCTTATAAAAGAGAAATTAGCTTATATGACACACAGTTATGTGTGTAGGAGTCCAGAGCAATATTGAAACATCAGTTGTCTTGTCACACATGCGTGGATATTGCTCCAATCCATATTGTGATCGCTTTGCTTGCATGTATCGCGTATTTGTGATGCCATGCGCCATGTATCATTTTCATTGAGATAAAAATGCTCGACAGTGTGACGTTAAATGTTTGAGCGTGGAGGGTATCATTTTGTATCGATTAATAGAATCTGTTAGCATAACAGAACTGAAAGACAATAAAAGTGGCTGGGTGTCGCTGTGCTTCTGCCCGAGTCATCGCCATTCGGATTGATATTGCATTGGTGACACGCACTTTTATGATGTAAAATGCGGATTTAATATAGAATAATGACTATCAGCAATTCGTATTGCTGCCAAGAGTCAGACAGCTGCATGATTGACAACAACGATTTCGCTGATAGCAGTAAGATGTCAGATGGTCCACATAGATCGTAATGCCGGTAATATTGAATGCGTCGTCCAGAAGATCAGAATAGATTGATATAATTGGACTTTCAGCGTCTTACCAAATTCAGCTAATTGTCAAATGCACCGATGCATGCGGCGAGAATGCAACTCATTTTCACAATTTGCAGTTCTTGTACTTAAGATCTTACCCACTGATACATATTGGGATGTCGGGCCACTAGTGCATATAACTCACTGAGTCATGTGTATCTTTTTTGTAGAAATTGACACTTAAGGGGCAGTAGTCTGCCTCATACGATATTCTTTCATTGAGTAGTCATAATATCACTACAATCTGCTTGTCGAGTGCGCCAGTGCTTCAAAACAGGAGTACTTTTCATCCAAGGGAAAAGCAGTGAGAACATAAACTCAAACACTTTGATAAAGCGACATCTGAGATATAAAGGGCCTTGTGCTGCAAACCTTTTAGCAGCTTAGCACATATTACATATGGCATGTATGCTGTACGTATCGCCTATTAATGCGCGACGTCGCTTTTAAATACGCAAAAATTATAGTCAGGGCAGCCCGAAGGCGCATTTATCACCACCGGGTATTAAGTCAACTCGGCTTACACCTTATCGCCAAGGTTTACACAGCAAAGAAAGATAAGCGTCTCGCTATTATCTGCAAGTGATGTGGTCACATCATCACTGAACGTAACAATGTTTGCTCTGTATGAATCGCAAATGGGTTAGAGCCTTTGTTTTGAATAGCTCCACTCTGTAAATGTCTGTAATGGGCCACGTCTAAAACAAATGTTGTGTGGTTCAGATATTAATTTGTGTTAAATATTAGTTATGGACCTTGTATAGTTGTATATCCGCTTTACATCTGTTGTATCAGAGGACTTTTCGGTGTGTACCGACAGTGTTACCACCACATGTGAAGGAGGTGACGGAACTAGCGATGGTATGTTCTGCGATGAAATTTTACAATCATTCTTGCCCATAAGCAGCAAAATTTGCCAAGCGTTGAGTTATCGCCTCCTGGCCTAGTTGGAGTTTATTGGAGACCTCGCGACCTCCGATAAGGCTCGCAGATTCATTACATACGCCTTTTGTGAGAGTGTTAGGGACGAAAGATCCTCCATGTTGATCTGTGGACGACCCCCGCCTGTGGTGTCCACATTACCCATCGATAAGACCATCGAAGTAGTCGTCACTACTTGTGCCTTCCAGATCGATTATGGCCCATCCGTATTTTTGCACTCATTGAGATCGGTTAATACGCTTCATCAAGTGTTGCTCAATTCCGGCGAGCCATTGATTTACGCGAACGATGAGGAAAAGGTAAAGTGACAGTTTTTATTATAGCCAATAGGATTTTAACCTACCTTAAACTGATAAGTCGTGAATACCAAGGTGATAAGCTTCCTGAAACGAAGATGAAAATCTTGTCACCTGGCAGCGAGAAATAGACAACGCTTACACGATGGATCGAATTTGTCAAGTGACCTTTGCCATGTCGCATTTGGATGGTCGTGCGAAGAATTGGCCGATGAATTGAGAAGTCAATCGCCCTGGCTACTTTGCCACATGGCTAAAGTTGAAGAAGCAATGAAATCGATGCTCCTTCCACCGAATGTGGCATTTCGACAATGTTCGTAGTTTTTGTCATGCCGTCAAGACAATAGCACATAGTACATATTCGTACAATAGTCATACAGAAGTTCCGCGTGCTTCGTACCAGTATGGCAAGCAAACCACTGCCAGAGGCAGTGATGATCACTCTGTTTATAGCGAGTATGATTGCATTGTGTGAGGACTACTGTCAGCGTCAAGGTCAACCCGATGGAAGCATTGACTGCTGCTACCGAAATCCAGAACCAATGGATCTTAGCGCAGTGACTATTCGTAGGCAGCAAACTCGCCGTTAGAGATGTTGACAATCCGGTCACATCCGCCGTGATTGTCCACGTGAGAGACGGACCTCTCGATACGGTTCTCCTCGTAGTGGTATTGGTACCAGGAGTCACATGGCACTAATACTGCAAGACATCTGGGAAGCACCGAAACCCGGTAGATGCAGAGTGGTCTACCGGGGCAGTTGTTAGCTCTTGTGAGTGTGGTGGCGGATTCACTCAAAAATAATTAGCCCTCGAAGGATCGTTGTCCTTCGTTAACCACACGAGTCGGTGGGGCCTCCTTGCGGTCACAGCGAGTGTGAATGGTTACGGTCGGTCGTTCAGAGTCTTGATTAAATCAGGCACATCGCGTAACTACGCGCGGAAGCATAGTGTTGTTGAAAATTATTCAGCGCTTTCAATTGTAGTGGATAGAAGCAATGGCTTATCTTAGTGAAGTTGGCCACTGGTGCGGTGGTCACCGCAAAAAAAATTACGGTTGGTCTCCAACTATGTTTGAAATCTTCAACTCGAAAAAAGTGTTTACGGTCCTCGAGATGGACAAACGGTATGACTTGATTTAAGGTATATCGTGGCTTGTGAAGCATGAGCCATGTATCGATTAGCATTGAAAGATTCGACAACATTCATTGATAAAGAAAAAGAGGGTGAAGAAGCTGAAACGCTGCAATATATTGCATTGCAAAACAAGTTGCGACAAATTATTAAGTTGCTTTTAGTTGCACAATCGTCAAACTCACAAGTTGACGGTTGTGTGACGTCCAAATTCGATTAATTGACAATTTTGA
>NW_020189786.1:152229-152812 GCF_900000015.1 Plasmopara halstedii
CACCTCATTCAATCAGGGTGGCCTCCAAATGCCGCGCCTAGCCGACACCATCAAGAAACAACGGGTTTTACTAATTCAGCATTTATTTTGGATGGAGGAGCATGAGCCTTGGAAGGCTACTACAACGGCACTTCTTGCCTGCACACTTCCTGCCGAATTACAGCTCTCGACGTTTGACTTCCTCTCGTGCCTCTTCTCCAGACGTACCAAGCTTATCCTTTTCAAAAACATTCCTCCGTGGTGGCAGTTTTCGTGGTTTGTCTGTTCGACCTTGCGCAAGCTTCCATCCAATTCCCCAAGTGACCCCGTCGCCCTGCAAGCTGCACTACTTAGCGCCAACATTTGGCACAATTCGCACCCATTGTTGCAGTTGCAACTTCAAGAAGGCAAGTCGTGCTCACTTATGCGAGAGGCCGGTCGAAGCAGAGAATTTCGTCTTGTGTTTGCAACTTGCACCGGTTGCCGATGTCTGAGGGGTTTCTTTTGTGGATCGTGGCCAACTGCTACCGAGTTTGTGGATCGATCTATACATGGTCTGCCAGCTATGGAGCTTCGGGGCAGTATCCCTCATCTACTGTGTCTT
>NW_020189786.1:152822-153378 GCF_900000015.1 Plasmopara halstedii
TAACTAAGCCACATGGCAACTTCTCAATTCGTGCTCAACCCTAAAGTTCAAATCCGAAGAATCCATTTTTTTCCACCGTTCTCTGCCACATACCCTACGTGACGCATCATGAAATCAGCCAACATGCTTCCAACCGTCGCCCAGATGATATCTGAGCTGGGACATAACCCGGACAATATATCCAGTTTTCGTCCCGTCTCCACGCCCGAGTCTGATCTGTTACCCAGTCAGCGTACCGTTTTTGAACGCGTACCCAGTGTGAACTCACTAATTCAATCGCCCCAACAGCTGGAAAATTTGCCGGCCGTTACCGATTCATCCCCGGATGCCACGGAAGCGCCTCCAGCAATTATGGATGTCGACGATGCCGTGCCGGCTCCGCCTGTTGTGACCCCAGCTGCACCAGCTCCTGTCACCGCCCCTGCACGCCCGCCTCGCCTGTTGGATGTTATTCGTAATGTGGTATCGCTGTGTTGTGATAATGTCGCCGTGAATCTTGCACAGCTGCGCGTGGAAACCCCGAAGCCTCTTGCGAGTGATATCGAGGCTATAGAAG
>NW_020189786.1:154549-154862 GCF_900000015.1 Plasmopara halstedii
ACAGCGCCTCAGCATACAGCTGACCTCCCTCCATCGTGGAGCGTCGAGCATAATTGCCCGACGCCCCAGATTCTATGAGGATTTTCCATGGCTTCTCGAAGCCCTTTACGGTCGCCTCCACGAACAGCAAGCCCGGCTTTCACACACGTTCCGTGCTTAAGAGCACGGATCTCTTCGAGACTGGGCCCTGTTGACCTATGCCTCCCTGAGGCTCACAGAACTCAGTTTTTCCCCAGTAGGTCACCCCGCGCCTTGTGGGTGGTGTCGTTTCCCCGCGACGAACCAGACTGGTAGGCATTGGGGCGATGGTTCG
>NW_020189786.1:154872-156699 GCF_900000015.1 Plasmopara halstedii
CGGCACCAATTTAGATATGTCGACAGCGGATTACCCGCAGACCGATGGCCAAACCGAAAGGGTGAATCGCGTCAACAAAGACGTTCTTCGCAGCGTCTACACTGAGACGCTGAAACGCCGAGGCGCTGGAGCGCCATGTTGCCACTCGTAAAGTTTGCGCTAAACAATGCAGTGCATTCGTCTACCTGCTACACGCCAGGTGACGTGAACGGGATGATTCACCCTCGCGTTCTGCTGACGCCGTCATCCCATGGCTCAGGGCCCTGTGGGGGAGGAATAGCCGGACAGCTAGCTGATGTCTGCTCCATCACCATCCGTTAAGAAGTCGCTGACTTCTTGTCTACCAGACTGAGTGTCCTACGACACGTTCGCGATGCGATGGCTGAAAGATAAGACCTGCAAAAAGAATATGCAGATGAAAAAGGAAGAGGCAGAGTGGAAAGCTTTAAGGTCGGAGACCTGGTTTTATCAAATTCTAAGAAGCTGCCTACACAAGCAGCCTCTGCTATCTTCCGGACGAAGCTTCGTCTACGGTTGATTGGACCATTCAAGGTTGCGGCCAAGCGGGGCCTAGCGTATACACTAAACCTTCCAAACGGATGCGCACCCACCCGGTGTTTTACGTGGGCTTGCTCAAGCCGTACCGGGATCCGGTGCATGTGAACGCGGAAGCGTTGGCGCCAGAGCGGATCCCACGGGACCTCGGCCACCCAGAAACTGTACCAGCAACCGATTCTGGGCACGGTTTGCAGCAACCTCCATTTCTAATGGCGCCAAGCTCTCCTCCATCACATGCAGCGACGCATTCGCCTGCTCCACGGCTAGGAGTCACTCCGACAGAGCGCGGTAGTCCTCAAGGCTAGGCAGCCGGTGCGCGACGTGCTTTAAATAGCCAAGAGCGTCCACACAGCGATATGCTACTTCGGCATGACGCTCAGCGGAGCTTTGATCACGAAGAACCTCGTCCTCAAGGTCTCGAAGAGCATCACGAGTCACCGGACGGCGGTCGATCCGGTTGTCACCGCTCGCCACCGGCTCTTCTCGATGAGAACGATGACGTCTACTATCACGTGGAACGTCTTGTGGGACGACGTCGTCACCAGGGTCAAACCAAATATCTGGCGAAGTGGCGGGGATATCCCGACTCCGAAAACTCGTGGGAGTTTCAGACGCTACTTTGGCAAGATTATACGGTCGCCATGGACGCTAAAGATCAGGACACCCCGGGCCATCAGACGCTCCGCGCTTCCCGGCAATAGCCAGAGAAGTAGGAGGGCCATGAACTGAGCTCAAGCAGTGACTCTGAGCTCTTGCGGTTGAAGACACAGAGCTCGCGGGAGCATTAGGGGTTAACTCATACGTCGCAGGGCGACAATCCGAAGGAGGTCGACGGCGTGCCTTGAGTTTGACAAACTCAAATCGGAGGTATTGTTCCACACGCACGTCCATTTCCTTGTGGCTCAACTGTAGGTTATACTGTGAGGAAGGTTTCCGGTGCCGTTGCACCCATCGCTCAAAGAGCGCTTCGTCATCTGTAGTGCTTCTACCATCACAGGTATTGTTCGCATTAGGGGTACACGAGAGCCACCTCGTTGAGCACTCATACGAGTGCGATAAGCTCCAACGGAATTTCTTGTGGAACCAAGAAACGAGATTGTAGAGCTCCGTGTGGCAAGTTCATCATCCGTTCTGGCCGGGGGCCAGATGATGTGGCGCGTAACGATCGGGTTACGGCGTCCTTCGCTTCCAGAGCGGGATTCGCTGGGCGGAAGCCATATTCCACACGAGGATCAATGACCGGCCGTGGATGGGCGCGCTTTAGAGCCG
>NW_020189786.1:156709-156893 GCF_900000015.1 Plasmopara halstedii
CATCGACGTCAACTTCGCAAAGTCATCGGCGTCAGCTATCCGGAAACTATCTCCAACGACGATTTATACACGCGGACGAGAGCGGAGCCACTCCGCTACCACCTACTCAAACGACGATGGACGCACTTCGGTGACATTCTCCGACTTTCCATGAAGACACCCGACATACCAGCCTACCGCCACA
>NW_020189786.1:157120-157249 GCF_900000015.1 Plasmopara halstedii
AAAAACTTCCACATACTTGGAATCGATTTATCGCGCGCTTTCGACACAGTTCATCGCGACAAGCTTCTTTTCGTGCTCGAGGGTATTATTGACGACGACGAAATCCGCCTAATCCGCCTACTTCTCCAA
>NW_020189786.1:158334-158571 GCF_900000015.1 Plasmopara halstedii
GAAAAGACTCTACAAGGAGCTTACGCAAGTGGTGAGACGCGTGTGTCCGACTCGTCCACATCCACCTAGCGCAGCCGTGCCGAGGACCCTACACTTTGGTGTTGCTACCTCGACTCGGTCGTTCATCATTTCCAATATTCCCAAAAAATTCCTGCTTGGTCTTGTGTGGATGCCCGCGCAACCCCATCCCGTAACCCAGCACTCTGCTGTCCCGCCACTAGACGTCGACATTGTTGC
>NW_020189786.1:158581-158802 GCF_900000015.1 Plasmopara halstedii
TGAGTTGATGGTGGTCTACAGATCCCAAGTATCGAAGCGCAGCTGAAAAGGCAACTTCTCCAGATCATGCAGCAATTTATTGCGGAAACACTGGCCTCGGAATGCAACCGGACCACGCCCGGTGTGATACTAACAAAATTAATAATGCCCAACTTCGGGCCAAGGCGATCTCTCGACATTTTAACGGTCTCGCCATATCGGCATGGCACCATGATGCGGTG
>NW_020189786.1:158812-159289 GCF_900000015.1 Plasmopara halstedii
CGTTCGACGTACTTGGTGGCAAGTACTTCATTGATATTGCGAATGTCGACTCGGACACAAACACGGACGTGATCCTGCACTGTTTTTCTTGTTGGGATGCAAGCCGGTACGATACTTTCCGCGAAGTCAACCTCGTGGCGGGAATCACGTCTGCCGCCTGGCGCATCTACTTCCTCACTAGCACATGTCCAAGCGCGTTGAGGGTGAATGGATTGGTGTGCGAATTGCATCCATCGCATGGCAAGAATGCTCCGTTCCTGTCGGAACGTCTGCCATTCGGCTAACGCTCGCACCATGGTATCGACCTTGGGACGACCGACGATGAATTTCCTCGCCCAGCGTGTCCCAGTGAGTCTGCTTCACAACCGCGTCAGCAACAACAGCAATCGTCTCCGAGCTCGTACGCGCGAGCTACGAACGTTCCGCCGAAGCAAACCTCGCTCCAGAAGGCCGTCGAGGAAGCCAAGAAACGGGATG
>NW_020189786.1:159299-159606 GCF_900000015.1 Plasmopara halstedii
GCTGCATGCGGCGGTTGTATGTGGACAAAGAGGACACCGTCTCCCTTCAAGCCGTACTCGAACGATTAAAGTGTGCACACAACGTGGGTTCGTTTATGGATACGCACAGTGGTTTGTTTCTGATCCGTAAGAAGCATGTGGTGTGACAATGGTGTCAGAATAATCCGAAAACAGCTGATCTGTTGGTCACTTTTCGTGATCAGTCCCTAATGTATCGATACAAATTTGAGCTACAATTTGATGGTGGAAGGCGAATAATTGCTGATTGATGGAAGGCTTCTTGTGGGAATCGAACCTACGACCACAC
>NW_020189786.1:159616-159844 GCF_900000015.1 Plasmopara halstedii
ATTTCTTGACCACTGGGGTTCGGTCATGGGCGACCCCTCCAGCTCGGGCGGACGTGATCAACCCCAGACAGCCGCGCACAAACTAAGCTACTGGCTTCCATCGAGCGCAAAATTTTGGATGATGCTCGAGAGTTGCTTTCAAGTCCCTTGACTGCTGAAGAGTTTGTTGAAGTCGATCAAGCATATGAAGACGAATTCGTCGCCAGGAATGGATGGCCTCACGGCAGC
>NW_020189786.1:159854-160155 GCF_900000015.1 Plasmopara halstedii
ACCAGCCCCCTCAAGACCTTTCCCGTTCTCGTTCGAGTCAGCCTACATCGCAGGCTATTCGGCACGTAGACTCCTCGCTCAAGCGTGCCATTGTGAGCAGAACTACAGCAACCCCGGCGCCCTCGTCAACGGCTCTCGTTGTTCTCCCACCCAGTCCGTCTGTTGATCTCTCGATCAGTAGTCCATCAAGTCGAATGCTTACACCACCTCCCAGTCCTCCCCGCCGTCTTGGCCCTGTGGCTAATACCGCGATTATTGTACGTCGCCGCAAGAACAAGCGTTCGCGAAGTGCAGATGATTT
>NW_020189786.1:160165-160256 GCF_900000015.1 Plasmopara halstedii
ACCAAGTGGGTCGTTTGTCGCAGTCACAAAGGTAATCTGCTATAGTACTGTTGTACAAGAAAGGAATGCGCGCATGTCCAAGTAACTACCG
>NW_020189786.1:160266-160526 GCF_900000015.1 Plasmopara halstedii
AACAACTTTATAGTCATTATGTGTATATTTATTTCCCTTTTAGATGTTAAGATAGCGCATTATGAGAAGTCATTACGTCTATAACTAATAATATAGACAACTTTCAACTGAGCCACATGGCAAATCGGATGCTTTGGTGGAGCGATCACAAGACCATACAATTGTGCCATGGACGCCACCATTGTCCATCTTACCGGTCCCAACGCAGCTGTCGTCAACACCTGGTCGTGATGGTGAAGATGAATCCAGCATCCGGCCAG
>NW_020189786.1:160536-160651 GCF_900000015.1 Plasmopara halstedii
CGCGCGTACGCTTCGTGGTCGTCTTCTGGTAGCACAGACGATGGTACGCTCACGTTAATGGCACTACACGCAGCATGTATCGATACCGGTACCGATCGTAAAGCGGTGGCAGTCG
>NW_020189786.1:160661-162471 GCF_900000015.1 Plasmopara halstedii
TTGCTGAAGATCGAAAACCTTCTGAAAGATGGATCTTTCGTCCATGGTGATATTCGGGAGCAAAACGTGATGTGGGATACCAGTAAGAACCGAGTCGTATTGATCGATTTCGATTGGTCGGGAAGAGATGGTGTCGATACGTATCCACCATTTATGAATGGTGAAATAGCATGGCCAGCAGGAGCCGCATGTGGCGAGCCGCTTCGAGTTGCCCATGATGCGTATTGGATTGCTTCGATAGCTGCCCGATTGACATAAGGCGAAACTTTAGATTTACCGCGTAATCTATTACGTTTTATTTATTTACTAAGATGACGTACCCACAGGATCAATACCTCGCTAACTAAGAACGCGTCAAGCCAGCACAGAAGCAGCACAAAAGCAGCACAAAGGCAACGCTCGCCTGGAATTTCAAACGAGCTACGACAAAAAAAACAAAGACCTCGCAAACGAAAGCCAAAAACCCAAAGCCGAAGCTAGCAACAAAACCAAACTTTATCAATTAATTAAGTCAGAGACACCGATTTAAAACCTCCAAAATGGATATTTGATTTAACTATCTTTCATAATATTTGTAAATGACCAAGAGATAAAGTCGATCCTGATAATTATATGAAGTTAAGATGTCGAAGGATTAAAGAGATTAAATAGTCAAGCTGTCAGATGGGGTAGCAGTTATCAAGTTAAGGACTGGCAAGATGAAGTACATTTCACGCTCAGTCGGTGGCTAACCGATACAATGTTTTAGTCTAAACCCATATGTCGCCTGACTATAAGGCTGATTCCAAGTACCGTTTTGACAGTGGTAAAGACATGGAATCAAGGTCATCGGGCTACTGATTTCTACGATATGCTCGAGAACGGTCTTTCAGGTCAGGTAGGTGCTTTTAAGGTAAATATTTTAAACTTGTGAGCAAGACTGATCCTGATGACACTCGCTACTTCTACCCATATCTCACTAACACTCATGTATTCAATACGTCTGTCGCAATCAACGGCATGGCGGATATTCGGATTTCGAAAGTTCGGTCTATGGAGTTGGCTGACAAGCTGAACTATTCCAGCTCTGAATATAAGCCTAAGGCGATCACTGATTCAAGATTTATGTTTTATGTCTACTGTTGCGACCATGCTCTCGGAAATAACGAAGCTCTTATTCGCGAAAACAAGCATGTATTTAACTTCCCAATACTTACAACAAGTGCGTCTCCTACTGCATCGCCTGGAACACATTCCAAAAACCAAGTAGGATCCTCGCAGAAAATCCAGGCTCAGATGAAGAATGCATTCAAGCGCTACTGCATTTTTAAGGGGAATAAGTATACGTTGAGTCTATTTAGAAAATTCTACTACTACAGCTCGATGAGATTGAGGACTGATTCTAACTCGGTATTAACGTATACAGCATGGATGTAGCTACCGGAAATGTTAAAAGCATTCATAGGTCGAACAAGAAGTATGATGTTATGGATATTCTATCACCCGAAAATCACGCTCTCTACATCATGAACAACAATATGCTTCATTCTAATTATCAGTGTCTTAAATATGATATAATTTTCGTGAGTGGTGAGAGACTTAGAAATCACGAGAAAAATCAGCGCGAACTTGTGAATACTGAGAGTTTCACCACTGAGCGAACTATATACCAACCGGCTCGGAACACGATACGATCTTTGCTTACGAAATAATCCATCAGAGTTGCTGGCCATTACATCAATCACTTCATCGGATATGACTTGAAGTGTAGGTTTTGAAGCAAATCGAATAATGAATTAGTGGTTAACAAAAGAAAGCTATCTCTATGTCA
>NW_020189786.1:162481-162582 GCF_900000015.1 Plasmopara halstedii
AGTCGACATTAACGAGACTCTATCGGTTGGACACTTGAAGGATGCGATCAAGGCAAAAAAGCCGAATGCCTTCAAAGGTTTTGATGCTGACCAGCTGGAGC
>NW_020189786.1:162592-162987 GCF_900000015.1 Plasmopara halstedii
CCACGGCTAGCTGATGTAAGCCCCCTCACCATCCGTAAAGAAGTCGTTGACTTCTTGTCTACCAGACTGAGTGTCCTACGACACGTTCGCGATGCGATGGCTGAAAGCCGAGACCTGCATAAACAATATGCAGATGGAAAAGGAAGAGGCAAAGTGGACAGCTTTGAGGTCGGAGATCTGATTTTGTATATTCACAAAACCTGCCTACACATGCAGCCTCTGCTATCTTCAGGACGAAGTTTCGTCCACGGTTTGTCAGACCCTTTAACGTTGCGGCCAAACGGGGCCTGGCGCACACGCTGAACCTTCCGAAACGGATGCGCACCCACTCGGTGTCTTACGTGGGCTTGCTCAAGCCGTACGGGGATCCGGCGCAAGTGAACGCGGAAGCGTTG
>NW_020189786.1:162997-163339 GCF_900000015.1 Plasmopara halstedii
ATTGAACCAGCAACTGGTTCTGAGCACGGAGTGCAACAACCTCCATTTCCAATGGAGCCAAGCGCTAAACCGTTGTCTGCAGCGATGTATTCGCCTGTTTCGCGGCTAGGAGTCGCTCCGACAGAGAGCGGTAGTTCTCAAGGCGAGGCAACAGGCGCACGACGTGCTTTAAATCGTCAAGAGCGTCCGCACAGCGATATGCTACTTCAGCATGACGCTCAGCGGAGCTCCGATTACGAAGGACCTTCTCCTCAAGGGGTGGAAGAGTGTCACGAGTCGCCGGTCGGCGGTCGACCTGGTCGTCACCGCCCGCCACCGACTCTTCTCGATGAGAACGGTGAC
>NW_020189786.1:163349-163527 GCF_900000015.1 Plasmopara halstedii
GCTTTGACGGCCACAAAAGGCCAGATGTGGTCGCGTATCGAAAAAGGTTTTTGGATCAATTTTAAGAATATCAAAGACGTATGTTTACTTACGTTGGTGATAACCTTGAAACACCAATTTATCCCGAGTTGCGGGATGGTGAAAGACCAATAGTTCTGGTCACGCACGATGAGTCGTG
>NW_020189786.1:163537-163609 GCF_900000015.1 Plasmopara halstedii
GAAATTTCACGAAAAAAAAAATTACTTGCGCGGCCTCCTAAACCTGCAAAAACCAATTGAGACAGTTGTAGA
>NW_020189786.1:167756-171997 GCF_900000015.1 Plasmopara halstedii
TATGCACACATCAGCGTTTCTCCACAATAAGCGATTCGTATTTCCTGATTCGAGAATGAGAAAAACTGGAAATTTGAGTTATAAGACGCAAACTTACTGCTGCAAAGTGAATGATACTATTTCTTTTTGTAGTGCGGAGGCCAATCTCTAAACTTCGAACTGAAATAATGAAGTGCTTTTCCGTCAAAATGTATGAGGAACTGTCGCAGTGCCTGGAGACAAACGCATAGTTTGTATAATCTTACAATATGTGGAATCCTGAGGACTTAGTATTGTAGAGATCAAACACACTTTGTGTGCGTTTCATAGTCCAAGCGATGGTCTGCTGTAAAATGACTCAACAATTGAATGAGATCATATCATTTCCGATCATTTTCACACATTAAGTTCTCTCAAATGTTGTGCTGCACCATCTCGCGTTTATTTGAATCAGCGAAGTTGGTGCTTGTTCTTTATGCCTTGGTCATAGGTCAAAGCATGGACGAGAAATGGTAGCACTCAAATATCGTTCGTATTGTAAGCTCGGACCAAAAAAACTTGTTGCTACCTGTAGGTGAGAGGATCATAACGGATTTCGGGTCGACTGAGAACGCGATTCCAAAAGCGTGTGTGGCAGACTACGTCAAGATGCATTATTTATTCGCTTGTATCTGATAGATTCAGCTCACAATGTGTTTGCATTTATTTCGTGAAAATTAAACAGCGAATTTGACAAGAGCAGTGATGTGGATGGATGTTTGGTTGATTTAGCGAGAGGATCACTTAGTCTAGAGTAGGTGGTCACTTTTCGTTCGTCGTGGAATGCAAAACACACATTTGACCTTGGATCTGTCGAATACAACAGATTGAAGTGTTTGAGTCCAAACTGCGCGACGAGATCGAAAACCTTAAAACGGGTTAAACGTCTATAAAAGCTTATCGTATGTCAAGCTTACGACCTCAACGAAACCTCGCAGCTCAATTATGAGTTGGAATTCTGCACAATCGATGAATTTAATTTGATATGACCGTGGAGGCAAGACCAAGATCCTACGTCGTGGTGTTTATATGATTGGAGCTATTGTCAATGCAACGTCGAGTCAAGGTCAACAAGTTCAGCTGATGAGGAATACCAATTCAAATCAAGATGCATTAACCACAGACTGACTATACAGGGTGCAGCTGTGCATAAATTAGAGCAGTTAAAGAAATAATAATCGTTTGGCTAGGGAGCTGATACTGCTAATATAGGCGCAGTCGATGCTTGATGTTAGCATTTGGTTGCAAGATGTCTGCAATATTCACGTTCCAAAGCAAACTTATTTATCTTTCGACGTTTAGCTGCAAAAGTAGAATTGAGAATAAAAACGAGACGATGAACAGTGAAATGTATTGAGATGCAAAACGTATGCAGAATTCAAGCGGAACAAGAATTTGCCATTACAAGTAGGGATGCAATTCAGTAATGATTGTTGAGACCGAAAAGAATATAATAAATTCTTAGTACTCTGTGCTACCTCTAAGCCTTCTTTCTAGATTCCTCTAGAAGCTTCAAAATGTAACCTTAGTTATCGAGACCAATGAGCGACTAACCATTATGTCCGTAATCAGCATCCGTAAGCGAAATAGTGATTGTAAACATATTACTCCATACAAATGGCACGGGACCGGCAAAGTCTGCCTCTAGATGTGAGCAAGACTCGCAAGAATGTGAATGCGACGTGGACAACGTTAATGAATGAAGGTCCAGGGTATCCGTGTCATCAACATCTTTAGCCCCAGAGACAAAGGGCCTATATGAAAGCAACCGCGCACGAAAAGCTCATACAGACGAGAATCCTTGTGAGGTCATCTACATTTATTCAGCGATTTTAAACTTAGCACTCCCAATCACCGCTAATGGTTGAGTGTGCTTTGTCGTTGACTTGGTCTTAATGCCCGATGCCTTTCGCAGAAACTGAGCATCTTGGTCCCAAGTGCCTTGGTTGGCATATCTGCAAGCTGATGCTTCGTATGATGCAGCCGATCTTGAGTAATACATGCTGAACGTTCTCCCAAATAAAGTGATATCTGATGTCCACGTGCTTTGTACGAGCGTGGTAGTCCGCATATTTAACAAAGCTATCGCGCCTGATTGTCTTTTCATATATGCGTGTCTCTCACTTGTTCTCGACCCATGTCTTTGAGCATTGCGCACGTCTAAAAAACTTTTTTTGTACACAAGCTTAGCGTCATATACTCCGTTTCTCCGGAACTAAGTGCGTCGGTTCTCTGATACTTGGACACGAACACAACTGGAGCCTTCCCTTATAGATCAACACACCTGAGACTGACATGCTCTCATCAATGTTGCGACCCCAGTCTGTATCCGAAAAAAATTAAAAATCACCTTTCCAGTCCCTTCCTGGTTAATGATCCCGTGATGATGTGTCGAATTCAAGTAAGATAACCCGGGATTTTCGAGAAATCGAGACAGTTGTGTAACGATATATCCGATATCCGGCCGAGTGAAAGTTGTAGTATATATGATGACAGACCGTTATTAGTGAGTGGTCGGACTCGACCGCATCTCTGAACGCTCAGCCTGACTGTGATGTTGATAGCTTGAGACCGGACGTACAATTATTGTCGACGTCCTTGGCGGTTTTTCTTTCCAAATCGCTCAGCCACGTCGCTAAGGTAGCGTGTCTGCTTGATCATTAATGTGAAAGCTATCCTGTCGTGGTCGATCTCCATGCCATAGAATAACTTCGCCATACTGAGACCCTTCATTTTGAGAACACATTTTATAATCCCCATGACCACTATATTCTTGCTGCTCGTCTTGGCTGCAATGATCATATCATCGAAATATAGACATACGTACAGAAAACCTTCTGTCACTTTCTCCACGTAGACGCATTGATCTGCACCACAACTTACAACATTGTTCTTCTCAAAGACGTGATCGATCGTCTTGTTCCAAGCACTTGCAGCTTGCTTGAGTCTAAAGCTCGCTTTGTTCAATTTACACGCAATGTTTAAGCTCCCATAACACCACTCGGAAACTCCAACTTAACACGATCCGACAGCACACTGTTGAGAAGGTGGTGTCGACGTTCAGCTGCCCCATTTCGTAGTCTAATACCGCATACACTGCGAGTACATCTCGAATCGAGTTGACGTTGGCCACTAGAGGGTAAGTCTCGAAAAAATCTACGCCGTATTTCTGCTTGAAACCTTTAGCCACAAATCGTGCTTTGGAGCGCACAACACATCCATTCTGGTCACGCGTTTTAGCATAGACCCAGCGGCATCCAATCGTACCTCCAATTGACTCTCGTGGAACGGGTGTCCATGTTCTGTTCTGGCGATGCTATTGTTATTCGGCGTCCATCGCTTGTCGCCAATGTTCTGCTTCGTCATTAGCCATTGCTTGCGCATACGTGGTCGGCAAGTCCAATTCTTCACCAACATTTACAGCGTAAGCGGGGACAGCTTCAGCTAGAAGGCCGTCTTCATCAATCCTTGCACGCTTCGCTTCCTTTCAAACTTTCTTCGGCATCTGATCTGTTCTCCAAACGCCCACAAACATGTCGAAACACACTTGTAGTTTAGCATGGTCCGTTCCTTTTCCATAATCGTGTGGTTCGTTCCGCAATTCTGTTCTGTTGAGGAATGTATGGTAGGGTACGCTGATGTTTGATGCCGTTCCGCTGACATAACTCCATAAATGACTTGTTGACAAACTCCGATCCGTTTTCCGAGAGGCAGTAAGTACTGCGGTGTATCTGATACACCGCTCTCTCAATACAGTGCACCCAAACAATACCCCGTATGAGCTGGAATTTTAAATGAAGCCTCGGATGGATCACCTTAGGGTGTTTGAATCTCATGGGTATGTCCACGTTGATTGAGTGAATAGGACGAAGCTCAAAGTCAAAGCTTTACGTTCTTGTTCCTTGGTTATGCCGAAAACACCAAGGGATACCGAGTTTACGACTTGGAGAAAGACAAGATATCAGTTTCACGGTCGGTGAAGCTGGACGAGCGTGAAGTGGGCGGCATTTGTAAAACGCATCCGTCTAAACAAATAAATTGATACATGTAACCAAGAACAACGATGAAAGCGCAGTATTCGGGCCGACAAAACACCAACAAGATCAAGATGATCCTTTGGAATGTGAAAAAGAAGAATAAATTCTAGATGCTCCAATGAATGAAGAGGAGTCCGACATAAATGAGTCAAGGGTCGAGGTACTTCGATTACCGGCCTCAGTACA
>NW_020189786.1:172007-172116 GCF_900000015.1 Plasmopara halstedii
TGTGCTTTCTCGTTTTGGAAATTTCACGGCGTGACACCTGATGATTTGTCACAAATCCTTGTGCATACGGAACCTGAGAGCGACTTGGTAAAATGGTATGAGAGCTACC
>NW_020189786.1:172907-173239 GCF_900000015.1 Plasmopara halstedii
AAATCTTGAGCGATCAGCAATGGACTCAAGCAGACCTTAAACATTGTATCGTTGGCGAATGAGTGGCTAAATATTGCATTTCTGCGTGAGTATCACATCCAATGCTTCGTAAATCCTACCTTATTATTGTGTCAATAGTCAAAAAGATGGCAGCCGTAACATTGTTGAAGATATCACGATTTGAGGCTGCAGCTTTTGAGATTGCTGTAAGAAAGTATTTGAATAAATCTCTATTCAATCAACGTATATCTACTCGCAAAATGTTCGTGCTACAAAAAAAGGTGTTCAGATCAAGGAGCTGATGTAGCGACTTCCGCTCCAAGTTTGATCAC
>NW_020189786.1:173249-173359 GCF_900000015.1 Plasmopara halstedii
AAAATGACACGTGGCTGCAAAGCCTTCCAAATAACCTTTCAAAATTTATAATCTCCCATTTTCGCATATCATTTTTGAAAAAAGTATGATTTTATCCAGGATCGCGCACA
>NW_020189786.1:173878-174237 GCF_900000015.1 Plasmopara halstedii
TTTGCTCAAACTCCATGATGGAGCGACGCAATTGTTCGAGCGACTGTGCATCCTGTGCGCTGTCCCAGTCGACATAATCTTACCACAAAGTACAGAGAGTTTTGTTCCCCGGGTTGGTACAAAGGTTGACGATCGCATACACTGGTTTCCACAACTTCCAAGATCACAGCTTCGACGTCTCGTGTGGCAACCAGCAGAACCGTCTAGAACACACCCGTTGTTGTTTCACGACCCTCAGTCGCAGCCTAGCGCTGTTCGAAGGTTCGTCGCGCTTCGTAAACGCCTTCGCGTGCTGCTGCTACCAATATACGAAGATCTTCAGTTCCGACTCGCGTACGGCTTGCTTCCGACGCGGTCTC
>NW_020189786.1:174247-174342 GCF_900000015.1 Plasmopara halstedii
AAGCCGCTCAGCCGGCTCCCACGTATTCTCGGAGTGAGCGTAACCCCTCCATTTCACAAGGAGCTGGCGCTTCCCGTGAAGCCGCCGCTCCTGGA
>NW_020189786.1:175904-177698 GCF_900000015.1 Plasmopara halstedii
CACTTCTGTTCAGAACCGAACCTGAATTTATTGTTTTAGTTGCGGCAGAGCCGCTAATATCTAAAGCCATAGGTGTCTCTATTTAATATAGTAATACCTAATTAATATAGAAAAAACCTGATTAATATAGTTATATGCGTTACTACTGGCAATCCTGCCACGTGGTGGCTTCTTGTTACGGCGTAGCTACACCACTAAGTGATTTCACTGACTGTGTAAAACACACCTGTGCACGTTCGCACAATCTTGCGCGACCCGCCCTTTCTAACAAAGGTACGTGTAACCCCGTTACACTCTCCCTCATTGAAATTGTAAATATCCTCAATTCACATCTAACGGTCGCCTCATACGAGGCTCGCGAGTCTGAGTCACCTTCACGTTCATAAGAACAACTTAAAACCTTCTCCGATCTATGTGCACTGTGCTACGACACACAAAACACCCAGTCTAGCTGGAAGCAAGGGCGCTCGCGGGCAAAGCCCTTCTTCTTCTGCACAGTGTGCATCTCCGGACAGTACTCACGGGAAGCACATCCCAAGCCCTCGGCAACTGGGCGCGACGCAACGCGCCCACCCCGGCTGGCGGATTTTCCTCGCCGAGGAGTTGGAGGAAGTCGACTACGAGTCGGATACTCCTTTTCCAGCATGGGAAGACGAGGAGGATGAGGTGCGACAACGGCGAGACGTGAGCCCTGCTCGAGCCTTACAGACACCGTGTCCGTTTCCCGACCTGTCGGTTTTCGAAGAAAGTGGTATTCTTACCCATCACATCGACGAGGCATGAAAGCAGTAATTGGAGGCTGCTTATACGAGGGCTCTTCTGCGCTCGTATTCACGTTCGGTGCAGCGGGGCTGCCGTAGCTTTGCGCTTGAAAAAGCGTCTTTAGGTCACCGTCCTTTGGTTCGTTACAAGAACCAAGTACTAGTGTAGCGGATAGCAATCCGCTGCCTCTAAAAGTACTTAAAAGTCTTTAGCAAGGCAAACGAATACTTCTGCTCAAATTCAAATCTGATTTTTATTTATATTTTTATCCTGATGTTAAAAGTTTATATATGTAATAAAATCAAAATACATCCATAACTACTGGCAACCTACCCCGTCCCGTATTCTTGTTTGGGTGTGTGGTCACATTATGCACATCTCGTGTGACACGCACAAACCCCTGTTTTTAGGGTTCGTGTACCCCGTTACACCCTCCCCCATTAAGATTGAGAACATTTACAGTTTCAATCAATTATTGCCTCAACGAGGATCGCGTGTCCGTTAGACATTGCAACTCCATTTGTTGGAACAAACAACTTCCTTTCTCAATAGGCCCTGTATCAATGACACCGAAATCTCCAAGTCTCGCCGGTTCTGACGGCGAGCATGGGCAGAGCCCAACTTCATCTCCCATACTCGGTGCAACGTCGGACAATGCGTCCGCAGCACCGAGGGGTGTATATTCTAGGCTCGATGAGCACAAACGTCGCACTCCACGCACGCTTTCAGTGCCGAGTGGCCTTGTTGAGGATGTGGTCGACTGTGAGTCTGACACTCGTTTTCCCGCATGGAATGATGAGGAAGACGAGCTGCGCCAGAGGCGCGATACGAGCCCTGCTCGTGTTTTGCAGACCCCATGCCCGTTCCTTGACTTTTCGTCAACTGAGGGACGTGGTGTGATCACCAATGACCTCGACGGAGAACAGAGACGGCAGCTTGAAGCTGCCCGTAAGGCGGCACTAAAGCGCGCCCACCCACGGTCGGTCATTGACCCTCGTGTGGAATATGGCTTCCGCCCTGCGGGTCCCGCTT
>NW_020189786.1:177708-178047 GCF_900000015.1 Plasmopara halstedii
AGATCGTTTCGATCAAAAGCGTCCACAGCGACTGGGCAATCTTGCCGAAGTGGCGTCTCAAACTCCCACGAGTTCTCAGAGTCGGGATATCCTCGCCACTTCAAAAAATATTGGGTCTGACCCTGGTGACAACGTCGTCGTACTAGACGTTTTACGTGATAGTGGACGTCACCGTTTCCATCAAGAAGAGTCGGTGGCGGGCGGTGACGACCGGGTCGACAGCCGTCCGGTGACTTGTGATGCTCTTCGAGCCCTTGAGGACGAGGTTCTTCGTGATCGGTGCTCCGCTGAGCGTCATGCTGAAGTAGCATATCGCTGTGCGGACGCTCTTGACGATTT
>NW_020189786.1:178057-180214 GCF_900000015.1 Plasmopara halstedii
TGCAAGACGCAAATAAATCAGAAAATGATACTATACTCTATCTAAAATCAGTTTTTTTCAGACTGAATTATGTTTTACTCTCTGTTTTTATTGTTTATTGTGCGGCTAGCAGTCCATGTATACCATGGACCTTTCTTTTGCGGATTCCTATCATCTACATAAATACCAATACTTTGATATATATAACCACGATTACAATAAAGTGGCGTATAAATTTCGCACAATATGTATTGTATTGCTTGAATATATTGTATTAAAAGTGTAACGGGGTTACACGTACCCTGGTATGAAGGCGTGGGTCGCACAAGTCGATGTAATCACACAATTGTGTGGCTACAGCGTAATTGCCAGTAGTTATGTATTAATTAGGTTCTACTATTTTATTAGGAGAACCTAAGGTCTTAGATATAGGCGGCTCTGCCGCAAATATAACAGATAAATACATTTTCAATTTCGAACGGAAGAGTCAATTCTGTCTTGTGTTAAGGTTTTGGGTACTCTTGGAGGTAGCGGATTGCGATTTGCAACATTCTTACAGGTTCTAGCATAGAACGAAGGTCGGTGACCTTTATTAAGCTTCCTCTAAGCAAAGAGCTACGACAGACCCGCTGCACTTGGTAGCACTCGTAGTCAATCTACGCCAGAGTCGTTACGACTGATCTTCTGTGAGGATGAAGCAATTCTTCTATTTGCCCCAGAACGTGTAGGACGGGTTTAAAAAGCTGTTGTCCATGCTTGGCTCTGAGGTCGTGCAACACCTTGCTTCGCACGGACCCGAAGCGATAAACGCGCGCCTAGAGGCATTTTTCAAGCAATGAGAACGCACTGCTAGAGCACTAGAGAAGAAGATGTCGGTGTCGACTGCGTCCATGAAGCCACCGTCGACGACGGATGACTCCTCCCAGCCCAGACCACTCATGGTAAGTATTAAGACCTTCGAGAGCAAGGATGGAGAGAATCTCATGAACTGGGTGAGAGAGGCCGAGATGGCTATGGCATCGCCATGCTCCAGAACAAGCAACAGCGCGTGGTGCTAGCTATCTCCAGGCTCGGGGGTCGAGCACGAGAATGACCACTGACGTCGGATTTTCATTGAAAGCGGCGTTTCCCTCCTGGATGGAGCTGAAGCTTCAGCTTCTGCGAGTGTTCTCGCCGCATAATCAGGCAATCGCATTTCCTTGCCGCCCGACAGGGAAAGAAAGAATTGGTGCCAGAATGGCAGCGAATCCTTTCTCCGAGGCGGTCGCAGTGACCGTCTTTATGGACCCTCCGCACTGGCGTGGCCAGAATGGAAGTCTTATGTGTGCATCTGTCCTTTTTTGGAGAAGCGGTGAATGTGACATTGAATCCAACTTAAAGCCGACATGACTTGGTTGGAAACATATCCTTAGAGCTCGATTAGCGGTCCTGAGCTAATGAATCTCAGCTATACTGAGATGAGAAAGAGGAGGGAGAGCTCCAAGCTGCCGGGCAGCGTTTAAGCGTTTTGTCTGTGGAGACACCCAACACCTTCGGACTGGTTGTTCCCTGCGCAAGACGCCTTAAGGTTCATCGAACCGACGTCACGCTTCTGACCAGTCTGGTTTGTCGCGGGGAAACGACACGACACAGTACGCGCGGAGCGCATACTGAAGAAAAGTGAGTGATGTTGCGCCTCAAAGCGGTAGAGGGCAGCAGGGACCAGCTCCGAACAGCTCCGTGCTCTCGAACACTGAACGTATACGCAAGCCGGGCTTGCTGTTCGTAAAAGCGACCGTGAAAGGCTTTGAAAAGCCATGGAAGATTCTGATCGAATCTGGGGAGTCGGGCAATTATTCTCGAGGGTCCACAATCCAAGGACGTCAGCTGTATGCTGAGGTGCTGAAGGCACGGTTAAGTGACACGTCACTATTCGCATAGCAACGAGGACTTGTGTCACTGTAGGGTCCCTGTGAAACTTGGTGTAAATATTCTTGACTTCCATTGTGTGGAACGCTGCTTAGTCATAGACTTGGATTCAAGGTATGACCTTATCCTAAAAATGGCACGGCTGAACCATCATAAGCCATGGTTTGCTTGGAAGTCGAAGATTTTGGGCGCTTCGCGCACGTCTCCTGATGGAGCTTTGGTGAGTCATGAACCCACCTCTGCTAGGAAGCAGAAGCGCTATTGGCGCGG
>NW_020189786.1:180224-180348 GCF_900000015.1 Plasmopara halstedii
TCTAGCTTCGCAGATTGCTACCATACATTAAACCTCACTGCATTTCCATGTCCATCTTTACTCCGGTTTAAATAATAGTCTCGACCCAGTATCGATCATCCAATAGTTTTGTAGTTGCATTCGT
>NW_020189786.1:181404-183487 GCF_900000015.1 Plasmopara halstedii
AACAACATTGAAGAGTCGAAGAGGCGTGTTCAAGCCTTAAGAAGCTTGTTGGGCTGCTGGGACAGTTACTTTGTAAAGGAAGAGAACTTGGGGCCAACCAAACGCAAAATCAAATAGGCGTGAAAACGGTAAAAGAAACAGGTGCCATAAACGTTGTGTCGTATGGCAGTCCCAAAAGAGATGGTACGGGGTTTCCAAAATGGTACAACCATGAACACAGTTCGTGTCGTAAGTATGCCAACGATACTTGAATCGAAAAGCTAGTCCATTGTGTTGTAGGCGAAATAAGAAATCTGAATAAACAGGGAGGATGTCACGTTGGAGAAATCGCTCAAGCGACCACAGGGAAAAGGTGAAAACCACATCCGAAATTGAAAGCTGAAGAAGTGGTAGGGGAGGTGGGTCGTGTTCCAGCAAAAGGCGCTTAGTAATCGTGTTAGAGGCATGAACGATGTCGAGACCGTCGAATGTCCAGACATGTAGCGCGCAAACCAGTGCCTCCGGTGGGAGTGGAAAATCGTAAAGTTCTGATAGTGTAATGGTACTTCGAGTCTTCGGGCAAGTTTTTGAACTACTGAAGTCATGGAGCGCCCGGGCTTGATAGAAGAGCAAGCGAGGGACTCCCTGAGTGTTATTTCATTCGGAATCCAACCAAAAAGAGAACGAAAAGTTGAAATTCGCAAGACACCTTGATGGATGAGATAGTTGTACGCCTTGCGATGTAGTTGCGCTAATGTACGGTTGGCTTTCGTGAAACGGAGAAATACATTATTCCAAATTGGCCACGTAAGCTTGGTCAGGACCGGGTTCAAACACTAGAGCTTGATGACGATTTGGAGCTCCATGTAGCAATAGCAGCCTTCCAATATGTGAGAACGGCGTTCCAACGTGAGGTTGATGCCAGGTGAGAAAACGGAATATAAACCGGCGCCTTGACCTTCAAACGCATCATCAATCGCAGTTTGAGCTGGGATAAATCATTTAGGCAGAGTCAGGTAGTTTAGACGGGCTTGACGAATTAGCTGACGTATGAGGTTTACGTGATGTAGCTCCACCGAGGTAGCAACGGTGGGCAAGTAAAGTTTGCCTGCCGAAACCCCAACAGGGTGCCATGAGCTTGGAAAGTGGCTGCGTATCGCAGAATCGGACACAGATGTTGAGGGTGTGCAGTTCACGAAGTTTCGCATGAGCGGGTTGAACTTGAAGAGCTCTTGTTTTAACACAGAGACTGTTCCCAAGAAGTGCCAAAGAGTGGACAAAACCATGGTCTTTAAAATTAGCACTCTCCCTGAAAGGGTGCGTGCGCGCCATCTCCAAGTGACACAGAGTTTCTGGAAGCGGACGAGAAGTTGGTTAAGCTGGAATTGCGGACTAATGATTGGTCCAACGGCAATACCGAGAAGCGTTGTATACATTTTCCCATGACTCGAACGCCTAACTCGTGAAGTTGGTTTTGGAGTTCGAAGTCCGCGGGCGTCCATGGTCTTAACGGAAAAATTACTGTCTTGTCCACGCTAAGCCGCATACCAGTCGCAGTGCAGAATTCGTGAACTCGGCATAAAAATTGGGGAGTATATGAAAGGTTATTAACCAAATCAGTGACATCGTCGGCGAAGCTGAGGATACGGTGGTACGTGGTGCGAATTTTGATGGCTGAGTTGGCACAAGTAGCCCGTAAATACTATAGTAGTGGCTCAATAAAGAGCACGAATAACCCTGAAGATAATGGGTCGCCTTGACGTACACCGGCACCTAAGCCGAGGAATTCCGAGCGTGAGGAGTTGATCAACACTTGAACAAGGTACCGGGAAAAAATGTCTTAACCCAATCTCGAAAATTGCATCCAAAACCCCAGTGAATAAGAACTTGATCTAAGGCATGCCAATTGACACTATCGAAAGCTTTGGCGAAGTCAAGGCAAATAGCTCCGGCAGGGACTCTCGAACTTCTGTGCCGGCCTTGGTCTGATAAATCGTGGAAATATCGAAGAGCATGCCGGATGTCCCGTCCAGGCACGATCCAAATTGGTCTTCGTTCAGTAAACTGGGTAGAACTTTATTGAGACGATAGGCTAATGCCTTTG
>NW_020189786.1:183497-186363 GCF_900000015.1 Plasmopara halstedii
TGGAATAATAGAACACAATATATCACTCTCAAAAACAACTAAAAGCAAAAGTACTATATTACCTGAGAGACTCTCTATATAGCTCCCTATGGATTTTTGGTATAGCATTTGAACAGGCAGAAATAGCAAGAGCTGAAATGCGAAAACACTTGCTCGTTTGTATCGATAACCTTCGTAAACTTGCGTTTTGAAAGCCAAAAATTAGCTTAGCATGGATTTGTTGTTGAAGATTTCAATCAGAATTGGAACTGGATTGAACCTCATCAAAGGAAGAATATTGGAACGAGATTGCGGAATATTACATTAAAGTGCGAACTCACGTTTCAGTGTTAGCTATTATTGAGTGATTGCATTATAAAGTTGGCTTCCACTGCTTCCAAAAGCAATTAGCCGCAATGCCCCAATTCATTCATCGTTTGTAGAATAGCCTATATTTCATTATGTATAGTTTTGGCCAAAAACATTTAGCATGGTTTGTCTGGCGCAGAAAATTACTTTTGTTGTTTGGAAAGTTACTAGTTTCTCGCGTCTCTTCACTCTCAAACTCAAAACCTCAAATATGAAGGAAAGCGCTCTCGAAGAGCGTCAACGGAGACTTGAACTGAGTCAAAGTGTTCGAAGGCCAAATTTTTGTAAGTCGCCCCAGGAGCTTAAAAAGCAGAAAAGTGAAATCAAAGATGTCAAGTCTAATGTGACAACTCCGTTGGTAGCAACTGCAGCTTTGCAAGCGTATCTCGCAAATGATAACGATGCAAAATCGGTTGACAATCAGGTATTAAGAATGAATATCTTACCAAATGAAATGACGTTGGACAAAGCAAGCCTTATGAGCGAAAAGCGGCAAGTAAGTACCATTCCACCTAATTTACATGGTTGTCGGTGTGTCAATGACGAAAAAAATTCTGGTACAACATCTGATGTTGCTACTCGACTAGCTGAAAGCCCATTGTCACGCTTTCGGAAGCATGTACGAATTAATGATTTCTTCGATTGCATTTTCAATGGCTGACTTAGATAGCTGATTCAGATAACCCTGTCCCATATGCTCCCCAACCAATTTAGTGATGAGAAATCCTTATCTCGAAGTGATACCCAAAATGTACAAAGAATTGGATCATCACTAAACTTGGCTCAATGTCTTATGCATAAAATCAACGAAGCGAAAAGTTTGCGACTGACAGGGGTAACGAGTGATGTTCATATCAGCAAACACAACAATTCGGAAATTGTAAGCATCGGTTCTCAAAGTTCAATCGTTTCAGGTTCCAACAGGATTCAATCAGTCAAAGAAGCCATGCCATCTTTGCCTATCACTTCCGACTTGAATAAATGTCCGAATTTACCTTCGACAGGAGCAGGTTTGATTGCTACTCCACCTGTTCCACATTCAAAGCCAGTCATGCCCGCCATTCCACATTTATTATCTGCATCGACGCCAGAGAAAACAGACAAAAGTGAAAGTCCTTTCGATGCAGCTACGAGAAATAAAGCACCACAAACGAATACAATAAGTTGTACCAGTACAAGTGAGACGAATGGTGCTGCATTTAATCAGCAGATATTGCGGAAAACCCAAAGTTCTAAAGACGACGAATACAACCCAAAGTGTGAGAGGCACAACCATAACAGTCAGATGTTTGCCATTGAGAAACAAAATGCTGATGTTGTGTTTTCTGTAGCAAATGCGAATTCCATTTCGCAGCGTAAAATAGAAATGAAAACATCGCACGAAATCAATTCAAAGTGCAGCTTGGAGAATAATAGTGAAGCTGATGTTCAAAATTCTTGTACAGAATCTTTCGAGTCAAGTCACATTACTCACTGTCCTTGGATTGATCATGAACTGATTTTTCTTGAAGAAGGTCGAGGGATGGGTGGTCATGATAATTTATTACAAATGGAATACAGTGTGAATCAGGATGAGGTGGTATGGAAGCGTCACCAGCATGTTATACAACAAGTAGAGCACAAACGGATCTTGAAGCTGCGAAAAATACGACAGATTGGCTTTAAAACTCAAAATCAATTGACCCTCAGAGTTGATTGCAACAAGACTCCAGATTTAATCGAGAATAGTATCTTGGAAGGGGCCAAAGTGAGCACAACACCAGCCTTTGAGAAAGCAGGAGCTAAATCAGCCAATTTAGAGCTTACAAACCGAGGGATGCTTTTTCGAAAACGGAAACTGTCTCGTGTCCACTTTTCTAATCGCAATTGTAGTCGCCGTGAATCGAAATTTCGTTGTACAAAAAGATTTCTTATAAATTGCAAGAAGTACATTCACTCGCAAAATACTGCACGACCACGTCGTGATAAAACACGCATCAAGCAAAGCAAGAAAACCGAAGCAAAACATACTCAATTTCAAGATAATAACAAACCAAAAACGGAGCAATGCGACCAAACGAAAATAGCTGAGATTGAACGAATGAATCGAAACGTGAAGCAAATCTTGAATGCTGATGTTACTTCAAAGCCAGACACTCCTAGCCAATTCATTGTTTTCTCAGAAAATACTCTACCATCGAATGGATCAAATTCAAAGCTTTCACGAAATGACTTGATCACCATGGGCGATCTAGCGTTGGCCAGAAATTTGCTTTGTAATGTTAATCCGTGTCATACAACGAACGATTCGTTTGAGGTCAAATACCAAAACGAATTTATTCCCATGACATTATCAGTACATAAGGTGATCATTCAGCAACCAGAAGGTAGGAAAGATGAAAAAAATAGGGATGAAGGTATAAACGACAGATCCGACGGTGGAAATGTAGCTTTTCAAGAAAATAAAACTTGTTCTGAAGTCACAGTCAGTTCTCGAAGCTCCGTAGCTGTGTCGAAACCTGGAAAATCAGGGCGAATC
>NW_020189786.1:186373-187013 GCF_900000015.1 Plasmopara halstedii
GCCGGGACGGTCAATGTGCTACAGATCAGAGTATCCAAGCTGTTGAACACCGAAGGTGTATCGAACAAGAGTCCCGAGCATGGCTCGTGGGATGAACGTGGATTGGCGCGTGACCTGCTGAGCATTGCTCCAGTATCTAAGCAGTTGCTGCACGTCAAAAGTAGCATTGTCGGCCAAGGGCAGAGGCATCGGGGGCGAGGCCCTAGTGATGCACGCGGAGCGGCACCAAATCCACTGAGCACTGCTCACATTTTAGAGATGTTGCTGTGGCACGATCGGACGAGGTTCGAGGCATCAAGGGCGAGGCCCCAGTGATGCGCGCGGAGTGGCACGTAATCCACTGAGCACTCGAAGCAATTGTTGCATGCCAAGTGTGGCATGGTCGGACGAGGTTCGAGCCATCTTAGGCAAGGCCCTTCTGATGCGCGTGGAGTGGTTCGTTATCCACTAGACGACGACTTTGCAAATAGCAGCTCTTCGTCGGATGTTGTTTAATAACATCAAGGCTCTGATGGAGCAGGGGGTGGGGACCTAAACGACGCTGAGTACGTGTTTTCACCGGTCTCGTCGAGACATAAAATCTGCAGCGGGGCTGCCGTAGCTTAGCGCTTGAGGAAGCGTAATTTAGGTCATCGACCTT
>NW_020189786.1:187023-198741 GCF_900000015.1 Plasmopara halstedii
CATACAATGGAAGTAAAGTTGAGTCCTACTTGTCCGAGATATTGTGAATCTCGCGCGTAGCAGCACGCATCTGCTCTGTAAGCAACTGGGGGTTCTTCATTTCAATATGGAATTTTAGAATATATAACTTTATTAAATTTAATTGTTCCAATCCTTTAAAAAAAAAAATGAATACTTCAGCTGTCGTAGAGGCTCTCGACGCGAATCGCGCTCTTGTAGCAAAGCTTCAAAGTCTAAATGACATATTTGCAAACGAAGAGACAAACTTATTGACGAAAATTCAATCACTTCGTCGTCAAATGGCTATGCGAAGAGCTCAGCATGCCATGAAATTATTGCTGCCCCATAGTTCCGTAAAAGACACAATATTACGGCGCTATGAAAAAAACCCACGAGGGACTAAAAAACACGCTGGAGTGGGATCGCGGTCATATATTCGGCAACATCATTCCTTCTTTACCGATGAAGCCGAACGTGAGCGGAAAGTTGGAAGACCCAAGAAGAAAAAGCTTAAGACATTAAACGGATATGATCAGGAGCTAACGAAGCTCCAAGCTGCTTCAGAGCCTTTTCCAAATGCTGATACAGTATTTCTACGTGCTCATAGTCACGAGGCGTTCGTTGCAAGTCCTTCTACTACATTTTCAGCTCGAGAACGCCATGTAGTTAAAGAATTTGCTGAAGAGTTTTATATGACGCATGCACCAACTGTGGAAATGTCGTTGCAGGTGTGGAATGGAATTGAAAAGTGGCAAAAGCTAAGACGTTCAAGGCAACTCCCAATTGAACGATCAGGTTGTGCTTGTAAATTATGGTACGATCTTCACGAGTCTCCAAAGCTTCGTCTTTGCGCATGGACTAAGGAAGAAGACGCTGCGCTACGACGCTTAGCAACGGGTGAAGAAGATCCTGCTTTAGTAAATCAATGGTGTGACATTGCTAAACACATGCCTTTTCCTGGAAGACCACCAGTGCACTGTTTGACTCGATTTCAAACTGCGCTACGTGCAGACAATGCGAAATCGGGCTTCTCTGCAGAAGAAGATGATTTAATACGTCAAGCAGTGCCAATATTTGGTGAAAAATGGAACGTGATTGCAGATTTATTAGACGGTCGATTGTCAGAGCAAATACGTCATCGCTGGCAACTTACACTTGCTCCAGGTCTTCGACGTGGCAAATTCTCCGTGATTGAAGATCGACGGCTATTATTGGCACTTCGAGCTTATATTTCTCATGGTCAAGAGTTTGATGTAGACGATGTTGCTTGGAATGATATTTGCCATCATGTGCCCGGCCGAACGCAACCAGCGCTACGTGATCGGTACCTCAATTGTCTAAATCCCGACTTGTCGTTTCGAAAATTTACGAAAAAGGAAGATCAAACTATTCTTGCTAGAGTGCAAGAGTGGGGAGTTGAGTCAGCAAGACTTTGGCCTCGACTTGCTGCGGAACTTGAAGGTCGCACCGACGCACAAGTTCGACGACGCTGGAAATCGTTGGACCCAGTGGCCTATAAAAAGCGAAGTCAAGCACTTGAACAAGCTAGTACGCAACAAGCAACCTCCGTTTTTCGTCGGCGATCGATTCATCGACACAGCTCGAGGATTACGAAAACGCATACGTCACGAAGTTCTTACAATGGTCGCACGGTGAAGGATGATCAGATCCAAGCAACTAGGCGAGGACGAAGGCCTCAAACGAATGGACCGTGAATCCATCCATGACTAATCTTTTTGAAGATAAATGATAACAAAAAACTAGTTCCTGTCTTTCGCAGGCAACGTATTGTAATATAAATGAACTCAATACATACCGACAAATTGCGCCTGATTTCCTTTCACCTTGATGGTAAATCCTGACAAGTATTGGTGAGCACATATAGATCTGCTATATTTTTACTAAATCTTGTGCTTCTAAAACAATGAAATTATTTTTGATATTGTAATATTTAAATGCTACGCATATTATCTTGCGAATTTTGATTTGGTGCAATGACGTCCTCAACGGAAGATGTTGCCGTGGCAGCGTCCAATTCCTCAGCCACATCAACCAAACAAGCTAATGCTGACATGGACAGAATGACTCAAATACTATTACACGAAGTATTTTGTTCTATGTCTCTATCTTGGTTTTCTATGTGAAATTTGACAATTTTTTTTGTACATTTAAAGGAACGCTCTTGCATTTTTGAGACGCGTGTCGAGCGTGCTGATCTCTGCCGCCAACGAGGGTCAGCGCAATTTAAAATCGGAAATGTTGATGAAGCAATCAAGTGGTACGAGCGTGCACTATACCACGTGGACTTTGACGAAGGCACATGGCATTTTGAGGTGTGTAGCTCATTAAACTTTACCTGGGTGTTGTTAATACTAACATTAGTATTTCTCTAGTTTACACCAAGAAATCGAGCGGATGTGAATGTAGTGAGACTGCCAGTGTATTTGAACTTAGCTGCGTGTTTTCTAGTCCAAGGAGCTCCAAAAGATGGGAAGCAGGACGAGCAAATACTAGCCAAGGTCATTGAAAATGCCAATTTGGCTCTTGCCATAGACTCTGATAATGACAAAGCGTTGTATCGTGCTGGATACGCGTTGCTCCTTACAGGAGATCTAGCTAACGCTAAGGAAAAACTGACGAAAGCAGCAAACAATCGACCAACGGACAAAAAGATTCGTAATGCTATGATATTGTTAAATCAAAAGTTGGCTGATCAGAAAAAAGAAGAAAAGAAGCGATGGGGTGGACGATTGTTAAAGTCAAAGACGCCGAAAAATGTGGAAGGTGCTTGTCAACAGCAAGTGACAAAATCCAGTGAGTCCAATAGCGTACTCGTGACAATTGCTATTGTATTACTGGGTATTGTATTAGCACTTGGTCAGCTCAATTTTGTAGAGTAGCAGAAAATCTAAAGGTTATGCATACTCGAAAAGCTTGACAATGTGTAAATACTTATCGTCGCACTCGCGATGTGGTTGCCAGTAAGTATAGAATCCATTGGCTTTAACACGCGTACAGCGCACATAGCCATTTTGCCAGCGTTCCGGTTCCCCGTATGTTTCCATGTATTCTTTTATATCACGCCAACCCGTTTGTTGAACGCGAAACGCCTCCTCAGCTTCAAGACTCCATTGTTTAGGACGATAACATCGTGTTGCTTTTGTGTCAGTAACAACAGGTCGAAACTCTGGCTGTGCGTCATTGTTGGAAGTCAACGACCATGTCTCGTCCATTTTAAAACGAGAGTCTGATTTGATCATCTTCGAGCTCCCAGATGAACGCGATAGAGACGTAGCATTCACAGATAGTACATCCATTGTCTGTCAAAAGCAAAGTAACTTTATAAGAACACGTTGAAGTGTGAATAGCACGAATGGATAATGAGTCCCATTTCTTTTTCATAGATTTCCGTTGCAGTACAATAATAGCAGAAGAATATTGTAATAACTTTAAGATAGTAGTAAGAAGGTAGTAGTAGTACTACTACAGCAAAAGCACTACTAGATTTTCTCAAATGTCGTCATTTCCTGAGCCAATACGTGGAAACTGCTATGACTTTTGTCCTGCTAAAGAAAGAATCGAACGGACTCAAACGCAGGAACTTAGTCGTTTTGAATGTCCAACAAAAGAAGCTCCAGATCTAGTACCTGTGAAGAAATATCGTCGTGCTGCTGCCGGTCGCAATCTAACTGATCCATCAGATCTACGACCCGAAATAGTACTACAACGTACTTTGCAGTATTTATTCACGACAGTACTACCTCGCATTGATATATGCAAAAATTCCAATGCGGTAGAACGTACCGAATTTCTCGCGGTATACCACTTTGTAAGTGACCGTATACGCAGTATACGCCAGGATTATATCATTCAGGTAATTCATAATACTCTTTTTTTTAATATGAATAATTTGATACTCATGAAATACTATGTAGCAAATTACTGGTACATCCTACATAACAGCCTTGGAACAAATTGTACGCTTTTATATCATAACAGGATTACGTGCCATCGAATTGGTACCCAGTGGAACATTGTGCCAAGATTGGAGTGAAAAATTGCACGACCAACAGTTAATTTCTGCACTCTCGGAGCTTCAAATGTTGTACGATCAAACAAATATGGACGCACATGAAATCAGTGAATTTCTTGCGTACAATCTTTTACTTCACGCTAAAGATTCGCAAACTATTGCATCAATTTTACTCAAATCTTCATCTCCTCAACGTCAAGTCTCAAATGTTCAACGTGCTTTACGTACATTCGTCGCTTTACAAACTGACGACTATCATGAATTTTGGATTCAATTTCATACTATGTCAAGATTGGAACAAGCGCTTGCATTACGTCATTTGACAAGAATTTGGACACAAAGTATCGAAATGATGAAAAAAAGCTTTCGCAGTCACGAATGGATTCCAGTAGATGAAATTTCAAAATGGTTTGGATTGGAAAAAGATTCGAAACTTGTTGTGAAACTTTGTCAAAATTTCAACATTCAAACACGTTCAACTCAAACGTTTATTCAATTTCAAACTACTGGAATCTCGAACGAAATTGATGTTGAGACTTTTTCAAATTTGTTACGTGATGTAGCAATTCAATTTCATTTCAAGAAATTCCCAACAATTGATTTCATTCAAACAAGACCAAAGTATTAAAGAGAAAAAAAGATCAAAAGTGTTGAAATTAACGCTTTAATTCAACCAAACGAATCGATTTACATTCCTACTTTAGATTTTTTCTTTGGAGGTGGTAAAGTATCAAGTGCATCAAACGTTAATTCGACTTTTGGATCAATTAAATTGTCCAAATCCCGATACGACGTCGAGATTTGACGTGGATCAATTGGTAATTCAGTATCAGGAAGTCGAGATGGTGCAGGATAACGTGATGGAGAATGACCATAACCACTACGATTTGAACCTCGTGGTGGGGAACGCATTGAACGATCAAATGAATTTCGTCGCATTCGATCATCACGTATAGCAAATCCACGAGTTCGAAATTGCTCATCTCGCATAAACCCACGTCCTCCATTCTCACGTTCAAATCGATGTCGAGAATTGTTATAATTTCGTCCAAAATTTCCACCTCGTCCACCAAGTACTGCACCACTTGATACACTTGAACTTGTTTCAAGTGGTGGCATTGGACGTTGTTCATCTTGTCGATATTGTTCCCACATATAACTTTCTCCAACTTCGGCAATTTTATCCACCACTAATTCTGGATGTTTATTTCGTATGTGTTTCTTGACAAAATCCAAAGCTTTAAACAATTTCGTACACAATCGACATCGATGTTTTCCATCTTCACTTGCTTTTTCACCATAATTCGCATATGTGCTTTCCAATGCAATTTCTTCACGTGTTTCAATTTCATCAACTAATGCTCGTTCTTTCACTCGTTTCGCTTGTAATTCTTCTGGTTCTAATTCTTTCAAATACATTGAAACTTTTTCATCCAAAGCTGCTGCCCATCCTCGAATTGTTTGACGTGGTTCTTGACTTCCATTTTCATCATTCAATCGTTCATTTTCTTCATGTCGTGTTTTTTCTTCTTCTAAATCACGTAAAGATGGTGGTGGACGACAAAAGAGTGCAGGATGAGCATGTAAGATATCACCCATATCACGACATTGGACACCAGCGTAATAAATATAATGATGAACACGACGTAAGTAAGCAATAACCAAATCTAATTGTTCTTTAGCACTTGGATATTTGACAAGAACTTGTTCCAATGAAAGTAAAGCATGAATTCCAACTTGATCACATTTCTCTTGATTCAATTCAAATAAACGTGTGTCTAAAGCTTGAGCAAGACGTAAAGCTTGTGTCAAATCCACTTCAATTCGAGTTGGAACCGACAAATACGATGGTGTTTTTAATGGAGCACGTGCACGATGTGGAGATACTTGTAGACGAAATGGTGGAAACTGCGTATTATCTTCCACAAATGTATTATGAAGTTTTGGCATTGCTTCACTAGCTGTAGTTGGGGAATCGTATAAAATGTACGCAGAACGATCAAAATCGAACGCACTCTTTTTCACTGGATCGGATAAGTACAAATGAAGATATGGTCCACCCTAAAATAGAAATGAAAAAAGTTTAAGAAACTCAGATAGAAATGCAAGAAATAGAATTAACATGACGTACCGCTTTTTTAATTGCTTCACTTAAAGTACCAATTGGACATGCACATGGTACACGTCGAATGTACAAAATACGGGCACTATCTTCGACATCATTGACAAAATCTGTAGCCTTGGTCATTCCTTCGTTTGCTGTCATTTCATCAAAACAAATTGTTGCGACTCCAGACAAAATACGTTCTTTAAAGTGTTTTGCTTCGTTCATTTGATGCGTTGTTTTGATCTTTTCCACACGAGCACGTAAAGCAGGAGAATAACGTTCTTGTAACCATTCTTCTCGTTTATGCAGATCAAAGAATGCACGTAAAACACGTTGAATATGTTTCTTTTTATACTCTTCATAACGTTGTTGATAGCCTTCAGGTGTTAATTCATCAGTTTGTTGCATCATCCAAACTTTATAGGATATTAAAGGTTCGAGACCACGTGAGTCTCGAGGATTCTCATCATAACGTAAACTTGATTCCACTTGATCACGTCCTCGACGTGGACTACGACTACGACTACGATTTCGTGAGGTACGAAATCGCATGTCATACTGCTCACGACTTTCACTACGACGACGAAACTCATCACGTGATCCATATCCTGATGTTAACGAAGAATTTCCTCCTCGTTGATCAAGAGATGGATATTCTTCACGCATTGGTTCTGTCTAATTGTACGATGGTAAGTGAAAATGTACGATCACGTAAATCAAAATGTACGCACCATCTTGTAGCGAGTGGAAGACGAACGTTGGTGGGGCGATTTTAAAGACTGGGGCAGCACAACCACGGAGTACCGTGGGTACCAGAAACGTGGTACAACAGGGTTATATTTATAGAAATACTATTATTGTGATCAAAACAATACTTTTTTCGTTTCTATCTTAAACAGCACCACGACGTATAGTCTGAACTTTTTCATTAAAACTAAAGTCTTCAGCCGGAATGTCACTGTTGTGAATGGAGATGACACTTGTAATGAAGAGAAGATCCATGAGAATAGAAATGGAAGTTAAAAACATTGCAATAATTGCTGTCACTAGATTTGAACACTTGAAATTACAAACTTCTTGGAATAAAATGACCAGATCGTTGTCAATTCCAGAACAGATTGATGAACCAACTGGTGCAGCTGAAACAGCGACAGCAGAAGCAAAAGTAAGTAAAAACCATATTGAATCAAAGATTACAAAGACACGTGGTCGTGGTAATCGAAGTTTGCGAACATCAAAGATTAAGAGACGAATGGTATATGCTAGAATGACGAGGATACCAATAATGAGAAAAAAATACACTTGATGACTTGATTGATAGAGTTCTTGACCATATGTGCAGCTTTTAATTCCACCTGATCCAGCTAATCCAGTTGCAACGACTGCAAACGAGATGATTAAGAAACGAAAGAGAATTGGAATACCTTCGTGTACCATTTCAAATGAATCTTCTTGAAGGAATATTTGATAATGAAGATCAAAGAATTGACATACTTTGATCTCACGCGATTGTGAATATCATGGGAAGAAGCAATGGACGTGATCTTGAACGGTATGAAGTTTCTTTAGCTTCTCTATTTATATGTTTGCGATTACACTAAAACTCAATTAACGGACGAACGCTTTCATGCTAACTCTGTGCTTTGATGAATGATTTGAATGTAGCAATTAAAAACTTTTCCTTCATTACTTATTTGATTCAAAGTCCTTTACATGAACGAGGCTGATGCATGTTTAAGCTCTTGTGTCCTGTATGATCAGATCGAAGATGAAAAACAGAGTAAAAACTTCGATAAACACAAGTACATACACACTGCGAATAAAAAGCGCTTGACCGATCATAGTCGCAGACTCAGGTAAGCAAATCGTTGGGGTTTCAATGCCGAAGTTCAGTAATGCTAAACACAAGAAAAGGTTAACGATTTTTCATTGACAGACAAATGTTTTGAACATGAAAGACCTTGATCATATTGTTCTAAAGTGATATATCCTTGTTCCTTGATATCAAATGCAAGAAACATTGCTTTGAGATCTTTATCGTCAAAGAATGGAATCTGCAATCATGTTAAAAGATTCAACAATTTAATCACAATTGTCGTTAGCCTTACATGGCGTTGCGTTTGCTTTGCATCTTGCATCTTTTTAAGTGATTGAAATAGGAATTCGCGAGGATTGGACGGACGGTGATATAAGAGTAAAGCTCCTAGACGATGAAAGAGCTCTTTGATACCATGAGAAGCCATGTACAACTCCGCTTGTACCTTTGGATCTTTCATGTTTACATCAGACGACATGAGTTTGTGCTGCCTTTTGATCTTAAGTTGTGAAACTAACCGACGCTTTTTACATAACTTCACATATGACCGTTATTGTCAAGAACTGTTCACATTCTTATTAGCTATCAGTTCCATTGACTATTACCTGGTTAAAAGTATATGTTCAACGTGCATAACATGCTTGTAATGCATCGTAAAATTAACAAACGGCCTTGAGTTGATCTTTGGTAGCACTATTGCCATCTCATTAGTATCATATCTGCAGATCTTAAAACAACTACATGTGCTTTTGTCAAGAAATTTGAGTCTTGTACGCTAAACATTTACGTATTACCATCATCAATACGTGGTGTCATCTTTGCTGGGTACAGTACATCATACGACATGGTATGAATCAATAGTAAAGTCAAATACTTGCTTTAAATGAGATCAAGGCACAATGTCAAATTGCATTCGTCACCATGTCAAGTATGCTTCGAAAGTCTCAGCATTGATTGACTTCTTAAGATAACAAACGTACAAACAGAAGATTCTTCAATTCTTCAGCTCATTTATTGTGGTGACGGCTTTTTTAGTGGCTATTTCTGGCAGCGAAGGGTACGTTGGCACCCCGCCGTGGATCTCACGACATTATTTAGCTCACTATTTACAAATTAGACCTGGTTCAATCAGCCCATTCAAGCGCACGAATCTCTACCTACATCAAGCCTTGGTTGCGATTTGAAATCGTTCAAGTAGCTCGCCGCGCTGGTGTGGAGCTGCTACATGCCTATGCAGGTGGTGCTTTGGCTCGCACCCAGAGCAAAATGACACAACAAATTGCCTTCGGGAAAGGGGTGGATCACTCCCGCAACTATGCTTGCGGACATCAACGTTTCAGCTTGAACAAAGAGCAACACAAATAATTAGCGTCTGAGCTCAAATCAATAGTGGCGGCGAAACTCGTGTTTTTCGTGTGGATGAGCCTTGGGTGCTAGAAGCTGACTGAGATGCCGCTGGGTTTCAGACTCGGATCAAACGCTGGGCAAGAAAAACACGCGATATCACCTGTCTGGACCTTAGAGACCTCCTTCGGTGAAGCGGGCGTCCACCGCGAGTATTGTCTTACGCTTGACTTTACAAAGTACAAAGAACGACGCTGACGTCGAGATGACACCCCGTCATCTCACGCATCCTGTTGTTCCAAGGCTTGCTCGTCTTCATAGGCAGCTGTAATGGCTACCAACCAAGGCTCTTGTTCACCGCAAGGTCGATTGCTCCCATTAATGAGAAGTGCGATGCGATGGTCACCCTGTGTTTTCTCCAAGATTGAAAATAACCGAGAGTGTACCAGGTCGTTTGCAGGAAGGCACTAGTTTGACCTTGTAAAACTGAATCTCAAACTTTTCAGACCAAAGGAACCCCCTTCCACTTCACCAGGCACTGATAACAGCCCTTGTGTACCAAGCGGCTTGCAAAGCGATTTGGCTCCACACCTTTCTCAGATGGCGATCATCTTGCAACTGGCTCTCGTTAGCTCTCTCGGCTGTGGCGGCATATCTATCCTCTGTGAGAGTTACGGTGTGACCCAGGACTTATTTAAGCCATATGTTGAATTGCTTTAGAGCTTCACTACTTCATTCTTCCTACCTTGAGGTACCGTTAGCGGTAGAAGCTGATCGCTACTTTGAAGCAAAGGGACTTTTAATTACAGAGATGGTTATGACGTTGCACCGTCTGCACCGAGTGCTTCGCATCTGATCGGCTCAAAAGAGCGGAATCGTGGCATGACTTCATTAAGCTCGCAAAGAGCACAAGGTGTGCTCGCATACTCGCCAGATGTATAGACGGCAGGATCTTTATGTGAAGGTAAGTTAATTGCACTTGACAACATGTTCGTGTGGTATATTCTTGCCTCTTGTATCGACATGTTGGCTTTTATCTTGGCTTCCATTCCCTAGCGTTGGGCACCCTGTGCGTGCCATTCAATCCAATTTAGATAAATCATTAGTTTTGCGACAAAATTTAGCTGAACTCATACCTGAACGGCAAGATAAAGACCGAAGCCTACTTTTGAAAGCGCTTGGAGGGTCACCACACCATTGATGTCAATTGGGGTGGGTATTGTAGAGATATGTTGCAGCGGGCTGCCGTAGCTTAGCGCTTGAGGAAGCGTAATTTAGATATCCTACCTTTCGTTCGATACTTAGAAGAAGTACGAGTTAGCGGATCGCAATCCGCTTTCTCCAAGAGTAATTATTGCCTTATCCAAGGCTAATAAACACTTCTGTTTAAAATGTTAATTGCATTTATTTGTTTTATCTGCGGCAAAGTTGCCTAATTTTAAAAGTATAGATTATCCTAAATATAATAGTAAAATCTAAATACATGCATTATCTAGCCCCGTACTGTATTCTTGTTTGGGTGTGGTCACACCATGCACATCTCGTGTGATACACACCCCATTATGGGGAACGTGTAACCCCGTTACACCCTCCCCCATTAAGACTTACAGTTCCGATCGATTATACACCTCAACGAGGCTCGCGTGTCCGCTAGACACTGCAACTTAATTTGTTGGGATAAAACAACTTCCTTGCTCAATGAACCGTGTGTCCACAACATGAAAACCATCAAGTCTCGCTGGTTCTGACAGCGAGCAGGGGCAGAGCCCAACATCGTCTCCCGCACGGGGTGCGATGTCGGACAGTGCGTCCGCGGCACCGGGAGATATACATCCTAGGCTGAATGAGCACGAGCGTCGCGCTTTGCGCACGCTATCAATGACGAGTGACCTCCTTGAGAATGTGAAGGTGGTCGACTAATAGTCTGACACTCCTTTTCCCGTATGGGATGACGAGGAAGGCGAGCTGCGCCAGCAGCGTGATACGAGCCCTGCTCGCGCCTTACGGATCCCATGTCCGTTCCCTGACTTCTCTTCAACCAAGAAACGTGGTGTAATTACCAATGACTTCGACGGGGCTCAGAGGCGGCAGCATGAAGCTGCTTATAAAGCGGCTCTCAGGCGCACCCATCCACGGCCGGTCATTGACCCTCTTGTGGAATATGGCTTCTGCCCAGCGGACCCCGCTGTGGAAGTAAAGGACGCGGTAAGTCGATCGTTACGCGTCCACATCATCGGGCCCTAGGCCAGGACGGAAGATGAACTTGCCACACGGATAGCTCTTCGAGCTCGTTGCTTGGTCCCACAAGAAATTCTGTTAAACGTTTATCTCACTCGTCTAAATGCTCAACAAGGTAGCTTTCGTGTACCGGCAATGCGGACAATACCTGTAGTGCTCGCCCCTGGCGAAAGCGCTACA
>NW_020189786.1:198751-201183 GCF_900000015.1 Plasmopara halstedii
GAATGATGTCCGCACTTGCACGTCTGAATTGTCATCAATCTCAAGCATTTCAACTTGTGCAGCTCATTGAAACTCAATATGCGAAAATGGACACGATTCAACATGGAATCTTGAAAATGAAGAAAACGAGTTTACTGCAAATTGTTTGGTTATGCAGCCTTGGAGTCCAATGACAACAGCAGTGCTAGTACTGGATGGGTAAAACTACTTTTGTGGTTACGAACGTATACGACAAGACACGAAGACACAGTATTTCTCCTGCTTTATGTGTAAGATTTAAGTGTACAAGATGACAAGAGATGCCCCATTGCATTTCAAATGTCTTAAGATAGCGTACTATTTTAGTTTTCTTGACTAAGAGAAATGCACTACTAGGATGTCACCTCACGTTCCTCCACTATCCAATTCGTCGTTGTGTCTGAGAATGACCCTGATTTTTGCACTCTGTTTCTATCTCAAAATGTTCGGAGCTTATCATACACTTGTTTCCACCGAACAAAAAAAACTGTTTAGCGCCTTGTCCTTCAACCACTTCACCATCTCTATTCCCAGCATCGTTCTATCAATGAAATCGAAATAATGTTTGAACTCCCAATAGAGCTCGTATGAAACAACCATTTTAAGGTTATGCAACTGCTTTTCTTCCTAAAGTATTGACCTGAACACATTGACCAAATTACTTTTGCTCAATACCTTTTCAAACACTTGAAACTGTGCTTGTTCCTCCAAAGCCGCTTTAAACAACTTCGCACGATCATTGTCCAGTACAGCCACCCTTAGAAAAAACACTAGATTCATATCCTTTAACACCATATCGAATTTCTTCGCCCATTCCTTATCCACCAATTCGCTCTCGAGTTCGTATTCGCTGTTCTTGCTGCTCTTGCTGTCCAAAACCAATCTAAATTTATTCAAATGCTCTTCATCCCTTAGAGCTTCTTTAAGCAATTCCACTTTTTTCTGATCGCTGAGAATCGCTTGGAACGGCTTCACTGGATCTAATTCCGTACTGCTCAGCATGTCTTCAACCAACGTCAAACGTCCTGATGTCTCTACAGCTTTTTCAAACAACTTGAGACGGTCATCATTCAAGGACGCTTCGAGCAACCGCAATCTGTCCTCATCGGTGACCAACAATTAGAGCAGTTTCATAACCTCACCTTGATCATGGTTCATGTCAACTTTCTTCAGAATCGATGTTGAATACACCGGATCCTTCAAACCCTCAAAACTCGCATGGAGTAAACTCAATTGATTCTCGTCCTTGAGCACCTTTTGAAGCGATTCTACCAGTTTTTTGTCGATCAGCAGCGCCTCAAACGTTTCCTCCATTTTTTTATCGTTTAACTTTTCTTTAAAAGCAGCAGCATGACTCTTTTCCATCAAAGCCTCCCTCATCAATTTCGCGTTATCTTCAGAACTTAATGCAGCTTTGTACAAACGGATCTGATTGTCATCAATCTGCGACCAATCGAAATCTCTAAATAGTTTAGCTCTTTTGGCAACTTCCTTAAATAGTCCCTCCAGATCCTTCATCAAAAGTTTCAAATGATCATTTTCAAAGTATTGATCTCCCATGAATTTACGGACTTGAAGCTTCATAAATTCTGGAAATCTTGCCTCATGCTCAATGTAGTTAAAACGAGTAAAAGCAGCGAATCTAAGCCAGAAAACGAATCTGTTGGGCGGAGAAATCCAGTCATAATTGCAATGAAACGGCACAAGATCAGCATGTACCAATGCGTATAAACGATACGCTAGCACGAAAGTCTTCTCATTTTGCGAAAAACTTCTCACGAGACGGTCAATATCTTTGGTAGTCTCTGAAACTCCATAAGTTCCAAGCCAAGTTATCAAATCACCGCCTTTACGTTTTTCAGTAAGGAGTCGGGTGACATCTTTTGCGACTGCATCTGCATTAAACTTCTCAATGTTTTCTGGGTCACATATTTTGCAGGCGTAAGATAACAGAGGAATGTGTAGCTTCAGGTCGAAGAATTGATCAAGAGATCCGGTACTTGCCTCCCTCATCAAAAATGCGAATACTGTTGATAATTCGGTATTAGATGTGAGGAGCTGTTGCTGCACCTTCTCGGATATCTTACTTTTCATGAGCAACTTGGGGATCAACCCGCCGGCGATGAATTTTATCTCTTCATCTGACCGAACATGCTCCATTAGGTCATTCATTAGATCTTTATGTTGAACTGGATCCCATTTTTTGAGCTCAGCAGGTCGATCGCATCTGCTATAGCGCGCGACTCAGGTTTGATGTTCGCATCTTTGGATAGCAATGGGGTAGATAAAGGCAATGGAGCCTTCTTTCCAAAGAAAGAAATCCATCCTTACTTCCCCATCAGTTTCATTATTGTCGGTGTTGTCTTGCTTACTATCATCGTAGCTCTCCGACTCTACATCAGCAGCGGTCGAGC